>NW_006408740.1:2080375-2083023 GCF_000296735.1 Chrysochloris asiatica
TTATTTCAAATACCTTCTTTAGACAGCATAAGAGACGACTATACACATGGACCTCGCCAGATGGAACCCACAGAAATCAAATTGACTACATCTGTGGAAAGAGAAGATGGAAAAGCTCCATATCATCAGTTGCTCCTTGGCAACCCTATAAAGGATTGCTGTGAGTCAGAACTGAGAGCACTCAACCACAACGGCAACAGTCTTTACAAGAGCAGATCGCCAGATTTTTCTCTCATGGGATCTTGGAGTGGGTCAGCAGCTGAACAGTAAGCTGTTCCTTGTCATTCATATTTTTGTTGTTACTAAGTGCCATCAAGTCACTTCTGATCCATAGTGACCCTGTATAGGGTTTCCAAGGAGTGGCTGGTGAGCTTGAACCACCAACCTTGTAGTTCAAACGACTTTGCAGTCCAGCGCATTAGCCGACTGCATCTATTAGTCTTTATGTATTTATTCTTATTGTGGCTTGGGTGGAAGTTTCCTAAGCAAATTAATTTTCCATGCAAAAATTTATACATATTTTGTTTATATCATTAATTGCAGTTCCATTAAGGTAATAATTCTCTTCCCACTTTTTCCTTGGGTTCCCTGTAGTCATTTTTTCATGCTTCCTGCATTCTGAGTTTTATTTTGGGAAAAATGCTGCCCTTTTGGTCTCTTATGGTTAATTGTTCTGAGGTGCATGCTCCTTGTGAGTGTTTTTGTTCACTTTCCTCATGAGTGTTGTTGTTTGACTTGAAGCGGATCCCCGGAAATAAGATTCATATTAATCTTTTTTATTTACTTAACATATTTCTCTCAACCATAGTGGAAATTCATAATTTCTCAGTCTTGCTTTCTCTTTCTCCCTAGATAGCTGGGCAGCCATTGAGTCCTTCTGCTCAGCAGTCTCAACAGGGACTGAGCCCCTCCCACATACAAAGCAGCTCCTCAGGCCAAGTTCAGTCTCTCCAACAGCAGCAGCAGCAGCAGCAACAGCAGCAACAGCAGAGTTCTCCTGTACAACACACATACCTACCCAATGCTTGGAATTCCTTCCGTGGCTATTGTAAGTAAGAAAAAAAAAGGGATGGTGCTGAAAATCATGGGTGGGGAATTTACAGCCATTGATCATAATTTCTTCAGCTTTTTGATAGAATTTCTGGATTAAAGGATTTATTAAAGGAATTGGTTATTTTCTACATTCTATAGTGTCCTGGTGTGGCGCTGTGGGTTAATGCGCCAGACTGCAAAGCCGTTTGAACTGCAAAGTCAGCAGTTCAAGCCCACCAGCTGCTCCTTGGAAAGCCTATACAGGGTCACTGTGGGTCGGAACCGACTTGACAGCACTTAACAACAACAACATAGTGTACCTTGGAGTCCTGGTGTGGTGCTGTAGGATAATGCATTGGACTGCAAGGTTGATTTGAACTAAAAGGTTGGTGGTTCAAATCCACCAGCTGCCCCTTGGAAACCCTGCACAGGGTCACTATGAGTTGGAATCGACTTGGTGGCGCTTAACAATAATAGAGTACCTCAGGAGCCCTGGTGACACAGCGGGTTAAGCATGGGGCTGCTAACAGCAAACTCAGAGGTTCATACGTATCACCTGTGCCATGGGAAACAGATGAGGTTGTCTGCTCCTGTAAAGAGTTCCAGTTTCATAAGCCCTATGGAGCAGCTCTGTTCTGTCCTGTAGGGTCACTATGAGTCAGGGTCAAATTGATGGCGGTAGGTTTGGTTTTGGTATAGTACATGCCTCAAAAATATTTTTTGGCAAAATTCAGGTAGTGTTTTGATTTCAGGCAGCCACCCTAATGCAATATTTTCAAAGATATTAGCTATTAAGTAGATTATTGAAGGACATTTCATAGGTGGTTTAAGCAGTAAAATAGATGGATGTAGTATATGTTGATGGTAATGATTAATCTTATTTGCAGATATTTTAGTTTTTATTTTTTTCAAGTGTTTCTATTACTTTTTTTTTTAATGTTTTATTGTGAATTATGTGATAGTTTACATGGGAGAACATTAGTTTTACATTCATCCTATCGTGTATCGTTTCATTGCCATGGTTACACTCCCCTCCATGCATCATCAACCAACCAAAGGATATATATACCCTAAAAGCCTCCCCGCAAATATTGATTGAATGCTTATATATATATATTAATCACTATGTTGGACAACTCAAAATAAGAAGAAACAGCTGCAAATATCCATTAATTGAAGTGTGGAATATACAAAGTATAAATCTAGGAAAGTTGGAAGCTGTCAAAAAATTAAATGGAATGCATAATGATCCATATACTAGGCATTAGTAAATTGAAATGAACTAGTGTTGGCCATTGTGAATTGGACAGTCATGGTTTACAAAGCTGGGAATGGCAAACTTAAGAAGAATGGTGTCTCATTCATCGTCAAAAAGAGCATGTCAAGATTTATCTTTTTTTTTTTTCTGTATAATACATCATCTTTATTTTGTTTAATTTCAAAGCAAAATAAACAACAACAAAAAACCCCCACAATATCTAACTCCATTCCCAAGCAAGGAATGGAGACAGGGCCTGAGGACCTTATATCCTGCCTTATACTGAAGGCCCAGGAGAGAAAATAACCACTATAGTGGTTACGAATCGGGCTGCGAACCTTAAGGTCAGCAGTTCGAA
>NW_006408740.1:2083123-2094430 GCF_000296735.1 Chrysochloris asiatica
CATCTTTCTCCCGCGGAGCGGCTGGTAGTTTCGAACCGCTGACCTTAAGGTTCGCAGCCCGATTCGTAACCACTACGCTACCAGAGCTCCTTGGTTCCAACTCATAGTGACCTTTTATAGGGTTTCCGAAGCCATGAATCTATACTGTAGCAAAAGACCTCACTTTTCTCCCATAGAGCAGCTGATGAGTTTGAACTGTTGACCTTGCAATGAGTAGTCCAGTGCTTATTCTAAAGCGCCACCAAGCCTTCTTATTTAAAATGAATGTTGTTGTTGTTAAGTGCTGTTGAGTCGGTTCTGACCCATAGAGACCCAGTATAGGGTTTCTGAGGCTGTAAATCTTCATGGGAGCAGAAATCCTCATCTTTCTCCAGCGGGTCCACTGGTAATATCGAATTGCTGACCTCGAGGCTAGCAGCCCAACTCGTAACCATTACACTACAGTTGTTGCTATTAAGTACCATGGAGTTGGTTCTGACTCATAGTGACCCTGCACAGGGTTTCCGAGGCTGTAAATCTTTATGGGAGCAGAAATCCTCATCTTTATCCTGCAGAACCACTGGTAGTTTAGAACTGCTGACCTTGAGGTTGGCAGCCCGACTCGTAACCACTATGCTACCAGAACTCCTATGCTACAATTGTTAGGGGGAAATTAGTGAATGTTGATGCTTGGGAAAAAGTGGAAATGCAACAGAGATCAAAGGTGGCAAGCAAAGGTTATGAGAAGATACCTTTTGGTAGTGGCATGCGTGAGCTCTGTGATTATGATGCTATATTCTTTCAGATCTGAGTTCTCACTGGCAGTGATGATGCTTTATCATTTTTTAGTTTATTGTTATTTCTGCACTTATCAGAGATCCCATTATTTAGGGCAGTGTACTTTTTTTTCTTTTTTTTAAACTTTTGATTGGATGAAGTTTTAGGTTTACAGAGCAGATCAATTTTCCATTCAACAATTCATACACATGTTGTTTCATGTCATTGATTGCAATCCCCACAATGTAGCATCACTTATTCCACTGTCTCTGTTTTCTGTTTCCATTCCTCCTTCTTTCCTAATCCTTCTGATTTTTATCCTTGGATAAATGTTGAAGAGTAGTGTTCTTAATCCAAAGCATATTACAGACTAGGCATCTATGAACATTTTTTAACTGGGCTTTCCAGGAATGAGGATGGCTGGAGGTAGGGAGAAGGAGCAGTTGGACCCCTACCTTCTATTGTAGCAGAAGAGGAAGAGAGGTGAGGGTGTCTACCATTGGAATCTAGCACTTAACAGAACCCTTGGTACTTGGTAGACACTCAAGGAACATTTATTTAGTAAATGTGCTAAAAGTTCTTGTACAAAAAGATGGAAAGAGCTGTTTTTCAAGAAAGGTCCAGAATCTTAACAAGAGCATTAACAATTTAATCATGTCTACATGAAGAAAGTGTCACTGGTTAAGGACATTGGCATATTTGAATTTGCTTTTGTTCAGGTTGGGCTCTGCCTGATGTTCTCCATCTATGGATTTATACTGACACTGGTCACTGGATTAGGTCACCCAAACAGGAGCTGTGACCTAGACCTTAGGCTCCATCCGTAGTGGACAGTGTAAAAAACTTCTAAGTCTATAAAGTGATAGATTATAACCCATAAGATGAAAGATTCTTGTTTAAATTAATTTGGAATTTAGAGCAATACCATTATGTTAGATAAAATGTTTGTGTTTTCTTATTATCAATTTGTTTTATTGTACATAATATCAAACTTATTCATGTATATTTGATCTCTTCTACATAAATGTGAAGTCTTCTTGAAAATCAGTATGTATCTTTTAAATTTATTTTCACACTGTGGGTCATTGGGATGTACTTGTTTATATCTGACATATTTGACGTATCCTTGTATGTTCCAGCACTCCAATAACTCAGATGCATTCTGGTAGGCAGGCTGGGGTTGATGCTGACTTTTACTGATTTTTCTTTTTTTTAACTTCTTCATTGAAAAATTTCTATTCATTCACCTTTAAAAAAAATTCTCTCTAAATAGCGAAAAGACAAACTACGGGAGCACATGCAGAGGATGCATAATCCTGAAAGGGAAGCCAAGAAAGCAGACCGGATCAGCCGCTCTAAAACTTTCAAGCCTCGGATCACCTCCACAGACTACGACAGCTTCACGTTTAAGTGCCGCTTGTGCATGATGGGTTTCCGGAGGCGAGGCATGCTGGTCAGTGCCCATGGCTGCAGTCCCTTTGTCTTCTAAACAGATGGCATTCAGTCTGTGTAAATGATGGCCTGTGTATTGTATGCTGTACTAAATGATATCTGCCAACAGCTAGTGAATGGCTGGGGATTGGGGTTATAAAAAGAAACTGAGACACACAATTTCTAATTGGAGTCTTCTCTGGTGGCTTCTTGTTCTTAGGTGCTGTCAAGTCAGTTCTGACTTATAGCAGCCTTATGCACAACAGAATGAAGCACTGTCCTGCCCTGTGTCATCCTCACAATTGTTGCTATGTGTAACCCCATTGCTTCGGCCACTGTGCCTACCCATCTCATTGGTCGTCTTCTTCTTTTTCACTGACCCGCCACTTTACCAAGCATGATGTCCTTCTCCAGGGATAGGTTCCTCCTGATACCATGTCTGAAGTATGAGAGACAAAGTCTGGCCATTCTGGCTTCCAAAGAGCATTCTGGCTGTACTTCTTCCAACACAGATTTGTTTGTTGTTCTAGTACTTTTAATATTCTTCTCCACCACTGTAACTCAAATGCATCAATTCTCCTACAGTCTTCTTTATTTACTGTCCAGCTTTCACATGTATATTGAAGCTATTGAAAGTACTCCAGCTTGGATCAGGTGGCCTCTTGGAAGAGGTCTTTTCCCATTATTTTTAACATTTGTTTTATTTCTCTATAACTTTCTCAACCTTTGTTCTTTTCTTGTTTTATTTCCTCCTTTCTTTTTTTGTGTCCTATGTTTATTTACTTCCACGTGGGATATCTTGCCTTTGCCTCTTTTCTAGACATAAAATGGCAGTGGAAGGAATCATTCCACCAAAGCCAGGTCTGTAAAGCCTGGCTAGTTGAAACATCAGTGTAGTCTGTTCATTGCTTCATCGCATTCTGACCTTATTCCAGTAGCAGAATATGTTTTTCACAGAAGCTGGAAAGTCATATTTAAAGCAAACTTTAAAAGCAATATTTAAAATTGAGAATCTCAGTTTGCTCCTCAGTTCAGTGTTCTCAGTTAGGCTAAACCAACATGTTATGGAACACAGGTTTGCATCAGGAGAATTCACCAAAGAAATCATGCTAGTATAATTTTCCTTTTTCCAGGAACAGTTATTGTAGCCAAAGACTATTACTGGGATCCATAGTGACCCACTTCATTCACCCAGATTTGCAGAATAACTGTTAAACTCCTGTTAACAGTGACTCTAAAGCTTTGGTATGAGATGGGCTTGGGGATGCCAATTTTGGTCAAATGCCTTATTTGTTTTGGGACATTGTTTCAGAGAATTTTATTTTCTCATTTCATAGGGATTTGTTTAGCTTCTCTTTGTAATGTAGTCTCTTTCTTTTAATTTCCTGCCCCCTTCAGGTAAATCACTTATCAAAGAGGCACCCAGATATGAAGATAGAAGAGGTGCCAGAGTTAACTCTACCTATCATAAAGCCCAACCGTGATTACTTTTGTCAGTATTGTGATAAGGTAAAAGGAAAACATCCATCCTGGCATGTCTCTGTGGGAGCTCTGCTTGGAGCCAGTTTATCTGTGTGGATAAATATATACAAGGAGCTTGCAGTTACTCTCAGCACATGGTTCCCTTTCTCAGTATTTTTCCATTCAGACATGAAAGGGCTAGAAATGTAGCTTCATTTTAGCCTTTTTTTTCTTAAATTAATTGACTGACTTTGTTTCTCTTATTGACTCTTTTCTCTTATTTTGGTTACAAAAAAGTGGCCTGTTACCAAGACCCTTGTATATGTATTTATTTTAAAAGTCTGCAATGAGTGTTATCATCCTGCGAATAAAATATCAGGGGGCTTCAAAAAGTTCATACAAAAATGGAATGAAAAGATAGTGATATTTGTCCATGAACTTTTTGAATCCCCTTCCAAAATTGTGGATTTAGGTTTCTAGAAGATTGAGGAAGATGTGAAAAAAACTGTGGTGTGGAGTACTCTAGTTGTATTATCTACGCTTTACTTATGTAAAGTTACAGTAAAAAAGAAAGAGACCATATAGTTATTGTTTTTGTTATTTCATTGTAATATTATTTCCTTATTCAATGTAGCTATATTATATTTCAAAGATCATCTCTATTGTCTTTATTGATTCTATGTCACCTTAAAAGTAAAATAATAGTTTTAAGCATAGATTCACCTTTAAAGGTATTAGTTGCTCTAAAAGTAGTAGACTTGCTGTTTTGAAAGGTTCTTTGGTACCTGATAGTCAGTTACATATAGCAAATGAGAACTTTCACAGAAAAACTAAAGGGTGAAACACTCTTTAAAAACAAATCTTATCAGGGTAAAGAGTATTTTTGCAGTTACTGTCTTAGACGCATAAATTAAAAAGAATATGCCTATTGTATCTGTATGAGTTCTTACTCTATGTTTTGTTATATCCTCACTATCCTTGTGTTGTCTGTTAATATATTCTGTTTTGGGCAAACAGAATGGTTTGCTCATTTGTTTTAAGCGAGAAAATGAAACTAGACTGCTTTCATGGCAAAGCTTTTGAATTTCAGGTTTATAAAAGTGCCAGCAAGCGTAAAGCACATATTCTGAAGAACCACCCAGGAGCCGAGCTCCCACCAAGCATTCGGAAACTTCGTCCTGCTGGTCCGGGAGAACCCGACCCCATGCTGAGTACCCATACTCAACTCACTGGTACAATAGCTACCCCTCCAGTCTGCTGTCCTCACTGTTCCAAACAGTATAGCAGCAAGGTATGCGAAAGATTCTGACTCAAGCAAAACCACTGTTTGAGGGAGCTCTTAACATGCTTAGCAGGCTTGTTCTGAATTGAAGGGGGGCTACTATCTAAGAAACTGCTTTCTGAAAATAGGAGCCTTAAGAAAAAGCAGAGTGAGAAAACAATATTGTGGACTTTGCCCAGAATTATGCCATCTGATAGCTTTTGTACTTGATTGTTTTTCTGTTACCTCTGACTGTTAAGGATTTCATATTCGAATACTTTGTGTACACAGTTTATTATCTCCGCTGTACAGAAGTATTTCATTGGGACTTAAACTACAGTTCTTAAATGACATCAGTGCACTGGTTAAGTTATAGACTGCTAATGAGAGGTCAGCATTTTGAACTCACCAGCTGCTCTGTGAGAGAAAGATGTGGCAATTTGCTTCCATAAAGATTTAGTCTTGGAAACGCTCTGAGGCAGTTCTACTCAGTCCTATAGGATTGCTATGAGCCAGAATCAACTTGGCAATGGGTTTCTGGAAAAGGAGGTAATTTTTGCTAGGGGGTTGTGATTGATTGCCAGAAGTGGGAGTTAGAAGCTGCTGGGGGTATGCTTACCTTGCCAGATAAGTATTTTCTGTTTCTTTTCTACCTTCTTCCTTTAGGAAGGGTAGGCACAGATCCAGTGTTGCTCTGGTTTTTGTTTTTTAAGGTGTTATCTAAAATATTTTAGAAATCCTTGGAGGATTTGCATATGAAAAAGTTTGAAAATAACTAATTCTATATTTGGCTTTTGCCTCGTGTTTTTCAGACCAAGATGGTACAGCACATTCGAAAGAAGCATCCAGAGTACGCCCAGCTCCCCAGCACTCTACATGCACCCTTGACCACAGCTGTCATTAGCGCGGCGCCAGCTGTCTTAACTACAGATAGTGCCACCGGGGAGACTGTGGTGGTGAGTGTGTGATGAGTAGGCACCTCCCATTTCTCCGGTGCCCGCCTGTTCACTTTGTTAATACCTGTGGATGTAGCACTTACCCTTTACTTCTCTACATAAGGTTTCGTACTTAGTGCTCTGTGAAAAGGGAAGCAGGAAAATTTCAGTGCCATTTGTTCACTGCAAGATGGTTAGAACCTCGAAGGTAATGCTACTGGGCCTGAGACAGACAGTCCTGCACGCGCGCGCGTGCACACACACACATACACAGGCTTCAAAACCTCATGGACAAATTCCATTATCTTTCAATTCCATTTTTCCATGAACTTTTAGAAGCCTCCTCATATATATATATATGACGGCACTTAACAACAACAACAACAACATATATATATGAATATATATGTTGTTGTTGTTAAGTGCTATTGAGTCAGTTCCAACCCATAGCAATCCTATATAGGGTTTCCGAGGAGTATCTGGTGAGCATGAACCACTGATCTTGCAGTTCAAATGGCTTTGCAGTCTGGCACATTAACCCACAGCACCACACCAGGACTCCATATTTATATATATATATATATATACACACACACACAACATTTACACACACACGCATATATATGTGTATATATATATATATATATATATACACATTGTTGTTGTTGTTGTTGTTATGTGCCGTGGAGTCAGTTCTGACTCATAGCGACCCTGTACAGGGTTCCCGAGGCTGTAAATCTTTACAGGAGCAGAAAGCCTCATCTTTCTCCCGCGAAACAGCTGGTAGTTTTGAACTGCTGACCTTGCGGTTCGCAGCCCGATTCGTAACCACTACACTACCAGAGCTCCATATATACATATATATACGTACATACATATATGGAGCTATACTGGGTTATGCGTTGGGCTGCTAACCACAAGTTCAACAGTTCAAATTCACCAGTCTCTCTGAAAAAAAAAATGAGGTTTTCTGCTCCTGTAAAGATTTACTGCTTTGGAAACCCTGTATAGGGTTTCTATGAGCCTAAACTCAACAACACACAACCATCACCACCATAACCATATGTATATATATACACAGAGTTCTGATGTGGCACTGTAGGATAAACACTGGACTGCTAACCACAAAAGGAGCCCTGGTAGCATAGTGGTTATGAATTGGGCTGGTAACCTAAGGGTCAGCAGTTCGAAACTACCAGCTGTTACACAGGAGAAAGATGAGGCTTTCTGTTCCTGTAAAGATTTACAGCCTTGGAAACCCTGTACAGGGTCACTATGAGTCGGAACCGACTCCTCGGCACATAACAACAACAACTAACCACAAGATTGGGGGTTAAAACATAACAGCCACTCCTCAGAAACTCTATATGGGGTCACTATGAGTTGAAACCGACTCAATGGCACTTAATAACAATAATAATATATGTATGTATATGTTGTGGTTGTTGAGTGCCATCGAGTTGTTTGTGACTCTTAGCAACCATGTACAGGGTTTCCAAGGAGAGGCTATTGAATTCAAGATGCTGACCTTGCAGTTTGAACTGCCCTTAAGGGTGAGTGCTTATCCTACACAGGACTCCTATATATATGTATATATTTTTAAATGCTCTCAAGTCAATTCTGACTCATAGCACCCTGTATAGGCTTTGAACTGTAAAACTTTCGGGAGTTGACTCTGTGGTTCCCAACCCAGTGCTTATCCTACAGAATTACTGTGCTCCATATATGTATATATACAAAAGGAGACGTGGTAGCATAGTGGGTTACAGGCTGGGCTGCCCCCTGCAAGGTCAGTAGTTGATCTACCAGCTGCTCCACAGGCACACAGCAGCAGCAGCAGCATGTGTGTGTGTGTGTGTGTGTGTGTCTCCCAGGGTGATACAAGTAGGTTGTGCTCATCTACTTAAAGTTGATGGTTCACACCCACCAGTGATGATAAGAAAGGCCTGGCAATCTGCTTGCATCACGATTAAAGGCAGAAAATGTATGTAAGAGCTCTACTCTGTCCATGAGTGTGTGTGTGTGTGTGTGTATATATATATATATATATATACACATGTGTGTGTGTGTATATATATATATATATACACATGTGTGTGTGTGTATATATATATACACACACACATATCTATACACATGGAGTCCTGGTGTGGCGCTGTGGGCTAACGCATCAGACTGCAAAGTCATTTGAACTGCAAGGTCAGTGGTTCAAGCTCACCAGCTGCTCCTTGGAAACCCTATACAGGGTCACTATGGGTCGGAACCAACTCGATGGCACTTAACAACAACAACATATACAGATATAGATAGATAGCTAGAGTTAGTACTGGTGTGGTGCTGTAGGATAAGCACAGGACTATTAACTACAAGGTCAATGGTTCAAACCCACCAGTTGTTCCTTGGAAACCTTACACAGGGTTGCTATGAGCCAAATTCAACTCAACAGCACTAAACAACAGCAACATACGTGTGTTATAATTTTATTTATTTTTCTCTCAACATCTTCCCAACATCTGATTTTGTTTTTTTCTGGGTTTAGGTCTGATCTGTAGCTTGATGGTTCACCAGTGAGAAAACCTAATTAAATTGCAGTAGGATTTAAGGTCATTGAAATAGCTACAAATAGCTACTAACTAGCATGTTCTGTGTGATTTTCCTAGACAACGGACCTGCTCACCCAAGCAATGACAGAACTGTCCCAGACCTTAACAACAGATTACCGGACCCCACAAGGGGATTACCAGAGAATTCAGTATATCCCTGTGTCACAGGCCACGTCTGGTCTTCAGCAGCCTCAGCACATACAGCTTCAAGTGGTCCAGGTGGCCCCGGTACTGTATGATATCTATTCCTCTTGAACTTCAAGCTCTTTGCCTGTGTCAATGCCCTATTGCCACAAGATGTTTGCCAGCAGCAATACATAATAGTACCAGGTTCTACATAATGTGCTTCTACCTTTGAGTTTTAAATCTAAGGCATTGGTTAACCTTTATTTTCCTGGGAGATTGAGGGCTCTGGACTTAGCAGTGTGGATGTTTCTGTCTGTAGTATTCATGAGAGTTTGGCACCAATTCATACGTCTATCATGCTGTAGGGTAGCAATGCTGGAAGGACCTCCTTTGGAGCTCAGTCAGGGTGTCTTCTGAATCCTTATTCTTTAGCCCCCAGGTTGACTACTACATGGTGCTGAGCCAGTTTGATAAATTCCTACCTTGGCATTGAATGACTTATAGCCATGTGAGGTTGTAAGGATTCATTTGATTCAGTCTCTGAATACCAGTCAGTACCCTATTGGTGGTGGTTATGTGCTGTGGAGTAAGTTCCAACTCATAGCGACCCTGTATAGGGTTTCCGAGACTGTAAATCTTTACAGGAGCAGAAAACCTCATCTTTCTCCCACAGAACAGCTGGTAGTTTCGAACTGCTGACCTTGCGGTTCACAGCCTGATTCATAAATTCTAAAGGAAAAGACAACAAAGGGAATATAGCTTTAATAATAAACTGAATGAGAAGTTCTCATGAATCAAAAAGTTTTTTCCCTTAAATTCCAAGTGACTAACAACAACAACAACGTTAATTTTAATATGCTTATAAAACAGCAATATTTTATAAGCATCATATTGAAAAAGTATTTTAATGTTTCCAGTTGGGGTTAGGCATGCACTGTCTGTGAGTGAAGCTGTGGATCTGAACTTCCAGCTATTCTTACGGATCTGCTAGGCTGCTTTTGATTGAACTTCCTCTCCGAGTGGATTTTCTTTAGCCTTAATCAATGTGGGTTTGGTTTCTGGGCCTGTTTTTCTTTCTAGGCCACTTCACCTCACCAGTCCCAGCAGTCCACTGTGGATGTTGGCCAGCTCCATGACCCTCAGACCTATACCCAGCATGCCATTCAGGTGCAGCACATCCAAGTCACTGAGCCCGCCTCCTCTTCTTCATCATCCCAGGTAAATTCTCCATGGACTTTCCAGAGAAGCTAACATGGCTGCAGGGCTTAATAAGACTTCAACTTGGTTCTTCCTGGTTCAGTCATGGTTGAGGAAGTGAAACTGGAATAGACTCTAATTTTAAAAATTTGGGTGAACTGGAATGATAACCAAACGGGAAACATTATAGGTTGAAGCCCTGTTAGAAACTTTATCTCCCTCTTAGAAACTAAGGGCCACATGCATATTGCATGGCAACCAAATCTCCTGCCCATCAGATTTTGAGCAGAGGTGGAAACTGCAGTGATCCACGCAAAGATGGTAGCCAACTGCACTGGTTTGAATGTGTGTCCTCTCCTCACTTCTGCCAACAGCTCAGTCTCACGAATCAGGCTCCTGAAATGCCTCACAGCTCCTCTTCCAAGTTCCCCATTCTAGGGCTTGGACCCATAATTTTTCCCATTTTGGTTTTCATTCTGAATTACCCCAGTCTTAAAAAAAAAACCTCTCGTCTGTTTAAGTTCCACTTTGTTGGCCATAATTTACCAGTTCAACATATTTGTATCTCTGAAGACATGCTCTTCAGACATAGGCTTGTCTTAGTCTCTTAATGCTGCTATAACAGAAATACCACAAGAGGGTGGCTTTGGAAAACAGAAATTAATTTTCTCACTGTTAGTTGCTAGAAGTCTGAACTTAGGACATCAGCTCTAGGAGAAATCTATTTCTTTCTGGCGGCTCTGGTAGAAGAGCCTTACCTCTTCAGCCTCTCTTCCTGCCTCCTTGGCCATCGTCATGTGATATGACTCATGCCATGGGGAGGGCATGGTTGGGAAAAAAAAGCAAATTGTGTTATTATCTTTCCAACACATTTATTGAAATTAAATTTTTGGATACTCTTGTAGTGAAGCCTTTGAAAACGTAGTTAGAATTTCATACTTATGACAGATTTTTACAAATTTTTTTACTGAGCATGTTATTTAGAAGTGATTCATATCACTATTGTTGTTAGGTAAGTTGATTTCAACTCATAATGACCCCATGTGACAGAGTAGAACTGCCCCATGAAATGTTTTTTTTTTAATGTTTTATTATGAATTATGTGATAGTTTACGTGGGAGAACATTAGTTTTACATTCATCCTATTGTATATCCTTTCATTGCCATGGTTACAGTCCCCTCCATGCATCATCAACCAACCAAAGGATATACCCTACAAGACTGCCCCCTGGTCATCAGCACCCAGCCCCTCTCCCTCTCTGGGTCTAAAGTCCCCAGTTGCTCCATCTTCTCCACGTCATCATCTCTGCCTCCATCTCTGGCATCACTGCTTCTCTGGGTAGGGTCCCTCTCTCTGTGCTTTTCCCTTGATGGTCCCAGGGACCTCCACTCCTACACTGCAAAGTTAATCTTGTGCCGCCTCACTTTCTTGAAATATTTCAATTTTTATTCCATCAATTCCTGGTGCCTTGTTCTTTGCCAACTCTTTCAATGCACTTTGGACTTCCTCCCTGAGTATCATTGGCTCTTGTTCATA
>NW_006408740.1:2099495-2107630 GCF_000296735.1 Chrysochloris asiatica
GAAAGCCTCATCTTTCTCCCGCGGAGCAGCTGGTAGTTTCGAACCGCTGACCTTAAGGTTCGCAGCCCGATTCGTAACCACTACGCTACCAGAGCTCCTGAATTGAGTGAAGGTTTATAGGGCAGATCATTAATTTTACATTTAACAAATCATTGCAATGATTGTAATCCCCTCCATGCACTATCAGCTAACAATATTTACCTCTATTATTTATTTATTTATTTATTTTGATGTACACATTCCACACTGAAAAAAATATATTTGTTTAAATGTTCAAAGGGCACATTTTGCAAGCCAGCCTCCTGTCTGCAGGCACACTGCCTTTCTCATTTCATTGATTTATAGTCCTCTGCTGCTCTAAGAGTGCACAAGTTTTGTAGGTAGAAATAAATGCCTAATCTACTTCTTCCAAGCAAGATGCATCCTCATCGCCCTCAAAGGATGTGGGGGAATCTCATCAGGAACAGTAGCATTAGGTGCCTCATCTGTCACTTCATCTTCATCAATACCTAAACCCAGCTTGATCCTTTGGTAGACGTGGGTGGAGGAGGTCTGGGGATCCTCATGGGAGAAGCCAGAAGACAACAGTGCGTTTCAAAGAGCAGGACTTCTAGGCCTTTGACGGTTTTGTCATTCTTGTCTGCTTCAGCCTTCTGTCTCAGTGTCTCCACGATGGGGTCATCTGGATTGATCTCCAGGTGTTTTTTTGGCTATCATGAAGCCCATTGTAGAGTTGTCCCAAAGTGCCTGGGCTTTCATGATCTGTTCCATGTTGGCTGTCCAGCCATATGTACTAGTCGCAGTGCAGCAGGGTAAAGCCACAAGTCTATTGGAGATTGTCGTCTTCTCAACCTTCTTATCAAAGAGTTCCTTCATGAGGTTACAGAGGATCTCAAACTTGGCCTTGCTCTCTTTCATTTTCTTCTTCTCCTCTTCATCCTCAGGTAGCTCTAGGCCTTCCTTGGTAACTGAGACCAGGCTCTTCCCATCACTGCTTGAGCTGTTGTACACAGTGCTCGTCGATAGGCTCAGTCATATACACAACCTCAAAGGCCCACTTCTGTACTTGCTCTTCAAAAGCAGAGTTGGTTACCTGTACTTTGTTCTCATCAGTGATATAATAGATGAAATTCTGGGTCTTTTTCATGCGAGAAACATACTCAGAGAGATAAGTCATTTCATGTCCAGGCTGGGAAGTGTGATAGTGCAGCAGCTCAGAAAGGCATCATTGGTTAGTAGAGTCTTCATGGATTCCAAGCTTCAGGTTCTTAGAGAATGCCTTATAGAATTTCTTATAGTTCTCCTTGTCTTCTGCCAACTCAGAGAAGAAATCAAGGCACTTGTTAACACTGTTTTTGTGGATAATCTTCAACATTTGCTCTGCTGGAGCATTTCTTAGGAGATGTTGAGGGGCAGGTCCTTAAAGTCAACCACACCTTGGATGAAGTTGAAATAGTCTGGTATTAGCTCACCACAGCTGTCCATGATGAACACAACATAAAAGTTAATGTTCTTTTTCTTGTTCTCAAAGAGATCAAAAGGAGTCCAATGAGGGGTAAAGAGCAGTACCCTGAATTCCAGCTGACCTTCTACAGAGAAGTGATTCACCGCCCACTGGTATTCCCAGTCATTTTTAAGCCTCTTATAGAATTCCCCATATTCTTCTTTGGTGATGTCATCAGGATTTCTGGTCCAAGTGGACTTGATCTTGTTTAGTTCTTCTTGGTCAATATCTTTTATCTTCTTAGTCTTCTTTTTTGTGTTCTTACCACTACCATCTTCTTCATCTGAGCCCACATCTTCAATCTTGGGCTTATCTTCTTCATCCTTATCTTCTTTCTCACCTTTCTGTTCCTCTGCCTCATCATAACTGATTTTCTTCTCTTGTTCCTTCTCCAGATAATGAATGATTGGAGAATCTATGAACTATGAGCGCTTCTTCACTACTTGTTTGACTCGCCTCTCCTCTAGGTAGTCTGGTCTTCTTTAGAGAGCAAAATCCCGACCAGTGGGCTCACCATGGTCAGCATGAACAATAAAGGAAACCCTAGTAAAAGACTCCCAGCCATATTGCTCATCATCATTATGCTTTGTGACCACAACCATTTTCTCTGCCACCAAATAGGCAGAATAAAAGCCAACACCAAATTGCCCAGCCCTGGAAATACCTGCACCAGCCTGGAGAGCTTCCATAAATGCTTTGGTACCAGACTTAACAATGGCTCCTAAATTATTTATAAGATCAGCCTTGGTCATGCCAACACTGGTATCCACCAGAGTTAGAGTATGTTCCTGGGGGTTGAGGATGATGTCAATGTTCCGCTCTTTACCACTGTCTAATGTAAAAGGATCTGTTAGGCTCTTGTAGCAAATCTTGTCTAAAGCATCAGAAGCATTAGAGATCAACTCTTGGAGGAAAATTTCCTTGTAGGATTAGAAGGTATTGATAATGAGTGCCATATGTTGGTCAATCTCTACCTGAAAGGCAAAGGTCTCTACCTCCTCCTCTTCATGGTGCACTCCTCAGGCACTTTGAAGGGGAAGGGCTGCAAGTAGCTAACAGCAGTGGGTAGGCTCTGAGAACAGCTCACATGAGGCGCACGGGGGTGACTCAAGAGACTCAAGATCTATCTTGAAGTACAGTGCTGTCTGTTGACAGGGTAATATCCATACACCTACAAGGAAGACCAAGGAGCTCTGGTAGTGTAGTGGTTAGGAGTTGGGCTGCCAACCTCAAGGTCAGCAGTTCGAAATTACCAGCAGTTCTGTGGGAGAAAGTTGAGGCGTTCTGCTCCCGTAAAGATTTACAGCCTTGGAAACACTGTGCAGGGTCACTATGAGTCGGAACCGACTCCATGGTACTTAACAACAACAACAACAAGGAAGACCAGTTAATACCACTATTATTCAAATTTATATACCAACCATTAAAGTCAGTGATAATGAAATTGAAGAATTCTTCCATCTTTTTCGGTCTGAAATTGATCAAACATGTAATCAAGATGCATTAATCATTACTAGTGATTGGAATGCAAATTTTGGGAACAGAGTTGTCAAAGTCTTTATTTTGCTTGGATCCATAATATATATTCATAGAAAGAACAGTCAAGAAATCAAAAGATGTATTGCAGTAGGCAAATCTACTGCAAAAGACCTCTTTAAAGTGTTCAAGAACAAAAATGTCAGTTTGAGGACTAAGGTGTGCCTGACTCTTGAGTGCCATGGTATTTTTCATCTTCTCATATGCATGGGACAGGTGGACAGTGAATAAAGAAGACCAGAGAAGAATTGACACACTTGAATTATGGTTTTGGATAAAAAATTTGAAAGAACTATGGACTGCCAGAAGAGCAAGCAAATCTATCTTGGAATAAGTATAGCCAGCCAGAATGTTTCTTGGAAGTAGAGAATGGTGAGATTTCTTCTCTCTTAACTTTGAACGTGTTATCAGGAGGAACAAGTCACTGGAAAAAGACATCATGCTTAGAAAAGTGGAGGGTCAATGAAAAAGAAGAATACCCCAATGAGATGGATTGACACAGTGACAGCAATTAATTGGCTTAAATTTAACAACAATTGTAATGATGGTGCAGGACTGGGCAGTGTTACATATTGTTGTCCATAGTGTCGCTGTGATTCAGAACTGACTTGAAGTCACCTAACAACAAATGCTACATCTTGGGTATGTAAAGATTGATGTTAGTAATAATGTTGTTGTTAGGTGCCACCAAGTTGGTTTTTACTCATAGCTGTTCCTGAGGAGCAGCTGGTGGGGTTGAGCTTCTAACCTTGTGGTTAGCAGTCCAGTGCTCACATTAATTAGTGGAGGAATTGGTAGTTCAGTGGTAGGGTTCTCATTTTCCTTGAAGGAGACCTGCCTGGACTCAATTCCTGGGCAATGCATCTGATGTGCAACTTCCACTTGTCTGTCCATAGATCTTGTGTGTTGCTATGATGCTGAACAGGTTACAGTGGTTTCAGTATGGCTTCCAGATGAGGAAGAAAGGACTGGTGATGAAAACCTATGGATCACAGCAGTCCAGTCATGGACACAAGGCTAAGCACAGTTTTATTCTGTTGTGCATGGGTACGCCATAATTCATGGCCCTACTCTATAGCAGCAAAAACCAATATCAATTAAGGTCTTCTATGTGACTTTAAAGTGTTAAAGAGCAAAGATTTCATTCTGAAGACTAAGGTACTCCTGACTCAAACCATAGTATTTTCAGTGACCTCATATACGTGTGAAAGTTGGACAATGAATAGGGAAGACCATAGAAGAATTGATGCATTTGGTTTATGGGGTTGGAAAAGAATATTGAAAGTACTATGGACTGCCAGAAAAACATATAACTCTATGTTGGAAGAAGTATAGCCAGAATAGAGGTCATCTCAAGAACAGATTTGATGCATCAGACGCTAATGACCAAAGACCACAAGAGTTATGGGATGACATCAAGAACACCATACAGGAAGAAAGCAAAAGGTCATTAAGACAAGAAAGAAGGAAAAGACCAAAATGGATGTCAGAAGAGACTTTGAAATTGTTCTCCAGGATAGAGATGTTAAAGCAAATGAAAGACACGAGGAGATAAAAGAGTTGAAGAGAAAATGTCAAAGGTTAGCTCAAAAAGACAGTCACGTATTATAATGAAATATGTAAAGACCTGGAGTTAGAAAATCAAAGGGGAAAAACATACTCAGTGTTTCTGAAGCTGAAAGAACTGAAGAAAAAATGTAAGCCTTGACTTAAAAATTTGAAGGATTCTATGGGGAAAATATTGAATGATGCAGGAAGCATCAAAAGAAGATGGAAGGAATACACAGAGTCACTGTGCCAAAAAGAAATGGTCTCTATTCAACTATTTCAAGAGGTAGCATGTGATCAAGAGTCAATTGTACTGAACAAAGAAGTCCAAGGTACACTGAAGGCATTGGCAAAGAACAAGGTTCTGGGAATTGATGGAATACGAATTGATATCTTTTTTAAAAAAAATCTGATGTAGAACAGTCACTGGCAGTATTCACTCATCTGTGCCAAGAAATTTGGAAGACAGCTACCCACCTAGCTAACTGATTGGAAGAGATCTATATTTGTGCCCATTCCAAAGAGAGGTGACCCAATGGAATACAAAAATCATTGCACAGTATCATTAATATCATTTGCAAGTAAAATTTTGCTAAAGATATTTCAAAAATGTCTGCAACTGCTAGAAGCTCAAGTTGCATTCAGATGAGAACATAGAATAAGACATATCATTGCTGATGTCAGATGGATCTTGATGGACAGCAGAGAATACCAGAAAGATGTTTACCTGTGCTTTATTAACTGCAAAGGCTTTAGACTCTCTGAATCATGAAAGCTATGGATAACATTACAGGAATGGGAATTCCAGAACACTTGATTGTGCTCATGAGGAACCTGTACATAAAACAAGAGGCAGTTGTTCAAATGGAATGTGAGGACACTGCATGGTTTAAAATTATGAAAGGTGTGTGCCAGGGTTGTATTCTTTCACTTTGTATGCTGAGCAAGTAATCCAAGAGGCTGGATTATATGAAGAAAAGCATAGCATAAAGATTGGAGGAAGATTCATAAACAACCTGCAATATGCAGATGATACAACCTTGCTTGCTGAAACCTAAAATAACTTAAAATATGTATTGATTATGATCAAAGACCACAGCCTTTGGTATGGGTTGCAGCTCAATGTAAAGAAAGTAAATATCCTCACAACTTGACCATTACATAACTTCGTGTTCAATGGAGGAAAGATTGACATTGCTAAAGACTTGATTTTGCTTGTATCTGCAATCAGCACACATGCAGGCAGCTGCCAAGAAATCAGATGACGTATTGCATTAGGCAAATCTGCAGAAGACCCTTTAAAGTGTTTAAGAACAAAGGAATCAGTTTGAGGACTCAGATGAGATGCCCTGACCCAAGTCGTGATAATTTCAATAGCTTCATATGTGTGTGAAATATCAACCATGGAAGAATTGATGCTTTTGAGAAGACTATTAAAAGTGCCATGGACTGCTAGGAAAACAAATAAATCAGTGTTGGTCAACGTACAACCAAAATGCTCCTTGTTGTTGTTGTTGTTAAGTGCCGTCGAGTCGGTTCTGACCTATAGCGACCCTGAATAGGGTTTCTGAGCCTGTAAATCTTTATGGGAGCAGAAAGCCTCATCTTTCTCCTGCAGAGCAGCTGGTAGTTTTGAACTGCTGACCTTGCTGTTCGTAGCCCAATTTGTAACCACTATGCTACCAGAGCTCCTTAAATGCTCCTGAGAACCCAGGATAATGAGACTTAGTCTCTCATACTTCAGATATACTTTCAACAGAGACCAATCCCTAGATAAGGACATTATACTTAGTGAAGTGGAGAGTCATGGAAAAAGAGAAAGATCACCAATTAGAAGGATTGGCACAATGGCAGTAGCAGTGGGGTCAAGCATAACAATTAGGAGTATGGCGCAGGACTGGGAAGTATTTTGTTCTGTTTTACATAGGGTTGCTATGAGTTGGAACCGACTTGATGACACCTAACAACAATAACAACAACACTGTTGATTTTAAGATGACTCAGGGGATATTTTTTTGTTTATGGTTTAGGGATTTTCCCAGGGCAATAGGTTTTTTAAAACTTTTTTTAAAATTCCCTTTTGTTTGTTTGTTTGTGTGTGTGTGTGTGTGTGTGTGTATGGGGTGTGTACTCACAAACACTTAGGAATATGTAATCATTTAAACAACCAGTGGGACATTCTGCAAGCCTGCTTCCTGGCTGCAAGCACACAGCCATTCTCTTTCCATGAGTCTAGAGTCCTCAGCTGCTCTGTTTTGCATTTAAAATTGTTTTGCTCTGACCTTTGTTACATCCTTTCCTCTAGTGTGTTTAGGCTTTAGTTGGTTAGTCTCTTCCTAGAGTTCCTAGATGTTGAGATTGGCTGGTAATTTTAGATTTCTTTTTTCTAAATGTAGGCAGTTATTGCTATAATTTTCATTCTGATTATGGCCTTCTCTCCATTCCAAAAGTTTTGGTATGTTATACTTTCATTTTTATTTCACTCTTAAGTAATTTATTGTTTTTGTTTTGATTTCTTCCTTGAACCACTGGTAGTTTAATAGTGTGTTGCTTAATTTCCATGTGTTCATGTATTTTCCAGTTTGTTTTTCATTTCTATTATTGATTTTTGTGGGAGAAAAATGACTGAAAGAAATCTGCTCTTATAAAGATTTAAAAAGCATCATAGACCCTATACAGGGTCACTTTGAGTCGGAACAGACTCCACAGCACTTAACAATTATAATTATTGACTTCTAGCTTCACTCAGTTATGGTCAGAGAAAATACTTTGTATGAATTCAGTCTTTATAAATTTATCAATACTTTCTTTGTTACCTAAAATATGGTCTGTCCTGGAGAGGGTACTGGAGTAGAATGTATATTGTGTTGTTTTGGGGTAGAGAGTTCTGTATATTTATCTGTTATATCTAGTTGGTTTGTAGTATCATTCAGGTCCTTTTGCTTCCTTGTTGATCTTTCTACAGGTCTGTCCAATATGGAAAATAGTATATTGAAGTCTCCAACTATTGTTGTAATACTATTTTTCTCTTAAATTCTATCAGCGTTTGCTTTATGTATTTAGGTGCTGATGTTTTGTGCATATATATGATTACTAAATCTTGATTAATTGGCCCTTTTACCACTATCTGAGGGTAAGTCAGAATGTATTGCTACAAATTATATAAGCCTTTACTAAGCACAGACATCAAACTGTGAAGTTATTGTTTCTTGACATATCAAAGTCTATATACTTCTGAAAGTGGTGTTTTCACCACTAATCCTTCCCCAAATAATTCTTTGTTCTTCATTTTATACTACATCAAATGGGGCAGTTTTGGCATCCCAAAGGACTCAAATCGTATTCCTTTGAAATGTTGCATTTCGGGAGCAAAAAGAAGTCAGAAAGGGCTATAGAGTAGATGGGATTAGGTTTCCCAATGAAATTCTTGATACTCTCCACTTTCCTGTCCTTTTTTTTAAATCACCAAAGCAATGTTCAGTTTTCTAAAATGTCTTCATAATAAGCCTCCCCATGGAGCTCTGGTAGCGTAGTGGTTACGAATCGG
>NW_006408740.1:2107730-2108387 GCF_000296735.1 Chrysochloris asiatica
CCACGTGGGGGAAGGATCGGAGCAGCCACAGATGCCTGGCAGAACCGCTGAGATAAAGCATAATGGAGGGGGCGGCGGCTGAACCAAGTGTGAGAACTGTGCAGACCTGGTGGAGGTGTCAAATGAAACCCAGACCACAGAGTGGTAGGGTGAGAGGTGTCTGGAGACCAGGTTGACGGGGGGATGCTGCCTAGCGGGAAGAGACTGCAGCGGCCAGCCAGGCTGCTCTATTTACCCCAGATGCGAGGGCGCCGCCCCGGCCTAGCCATTGGATCGTGGCTTTGAGGCGGGCTCGACCAACTTAGAGACCCACAAGCGCAGCCCGAATTGTCTCATTACAACACTGTCGCCCCTACTGCGTTTCCGCCTCTTGACTGACGTGATATCAGAGCACGGAAATCCCACCTTTGAGCTGGACTTAAGGGCTGTAGCGCAAGGAGATTCGTGTTTAACAGCAACCACACAACCGCCACTCGTCTGTCTGTCGTGCTGTGGTGGTTTGATTCTGAGGGCTATGCCACCGGTATTTTAAATAACTGCAGGGTCACCCATAGTGGACAGGTTTCAGATGAGCTTCCAAACAAAGACAGACTAGGAAGAAAAAGTGACAAACTATTTCCGAATCGCTAGTCACTGAAAACTCTATGAATAGCAGAG
>NW_006408740.1:2115397-2136689 GCF_000296735.1 Chrysochloris asiatica
CTCCCGTAAAGATTTACACCCTCGGAAACCCTGTACAGGGTCGCTATGGGTCGGACCCGACTCGATGGCACTTAACAACAACAACAACAATGATTGTCCTGTGTTCTGTGTTCTATGAGAGAATCTATCAGATGACCTTTGGATCCTCTGCAAACAGTTGCCATCACCGTCTGAGCTGATCTCTCTGCCTTGTATTTAACTGGCCCAGCAAATCCTCTTGAAAGCCACTGTTTGGATTGGATTTTTTTTTTTTTTTTTTAATAGTGAATTAAGTGATGGTTTATAGAGCAGATCATCAATTTTCCATTCAACAAATCATATACTTGGTTTCATTACCAGAATTGTAATCCCCTCTGTGCACCATCAGTTAACAGTATTTATCTCTATTGACTTTAATGCTTACATTCCACCCTGTGTATCTTACTACCTTCATCTTTCTTTGCCAGACTCTCTCATTGTATATTGCCTGCCCCGTCAGCCATGTTAACATGTGTCTACCCTCTAGCCCATGGATACTTTTTCTAACTCCACTCCCCGCCCCATAACTATCATAGAATCTTTCTAAGAAAACCTTTTCTTAACTTTTTACAACATGGATCTCATAAAATATTTCTCCTTTCATAATTTACTAATGTCACTCAGCATAATGTCCTCCAGGTTCATCCATGTTGTAAGGTGTTTTGTAGATTCATTGTTATTCTTCAGCGTTGTGTACATACCAAAGTTTGTTTAACTGTTTTCCTGTTGATGGGCATTTAGGTTGTCTCTATCTTTTTGATGTGTCTCTGGTAGACAGCATATTGAAGAATCCTGATTTTGTATCTGTTCTGCTACTCCTTGTCTCTTGAATAGTGCATTTGATCTATTTATATTCAGTGGAATTATTGATAAGTAGCTCTGGTTACGAATTGGACTGCTAACCTCAAGGTCAGCAGTTCAAAACTACCAGCTGCTCTGTGGGAGAAGGATGAGGTTTTCTTCTCCTGTAAAGATTTACAGCCTCAGAAACCCTGTACAGAGTCACTCTGAGTCGGAACCGGCTCTACGGCACATCACCACCACCACCATGAGTTGATTGCTGTCATTTTGCTGTGTGTTTTCTTTCTTTTTTTTCATGCTATGACAGGTAATTTTATCTCAAAGGGCTCATATTGCAAGTATTAAGCAAGCATGTGCTATAATTGTGTGGGATCAAATTCATATATTTAGGAAAGGAAAATCAAACTGTTATCCATGTATATTGTGGTTTGTAAATTTCTACCACATAGAACTCAAACATCACAGGTCTTTTAGATCCTTCTAGATGTCCCATAGAGTATCTGGACTCTTCTTGAATTGAACAACCTCATTATCCTTCAGCTTCTGTCTGATAACATTGGCTCACCCTCAAGCATTCAGAATACACAGAAGGCTCAGGAAGACATCATTCTCAATGCCACACATCATTCACCATTGTTGACACTGGATGAATCCTGGATAGATTTTTTTCAACATGGATTCAATCAGACCAGCCACACTTAATCCAGTAGTGCAGTTGGTCTATCCTTTTAGTGTGATGACATCATAGGCACTTTCAATGACCATTTTATGTACTTACTTCCAATTTTCACTGTTATTTTCTGTCCCCATTTTTGGGTTCAATTCCTGGAGAGAAACTCCTGCCACATTCACTCCACAGCACACTGCCACACTTGAGTCACCATGTTTTTCCAAAATGGCAGTTACTGGGATAAATGCCAAGTTTTTCAGCCATACGATAGCAAAATCTAGCAGAATCCAGGTTTTACCCACTTGTAATCACACAATGCTTGGGTAATCTACTTAGTTTCCAAGTAACATATGTTGGAAATCATCATTAGGATGCATTGGGACTGTACTTGATGATCTGAGGAATAGTGAATGTGGAGACATTAACATTCCTCTGCACCTTATTGAGATGACTCTTCCCTTCTTGCTGACGAACTCCTGCAGTTATCCCCACAATCTTCAAATTGACTGCGACAGAGTAATCTTTATCGGCTGCATTTTTAAGTGTGTGAAGAAGTAAGCTCCCATCCTGCAGATCCATTATTTCTCCTTTGGGTTCATCTTCTAAAACATCCACAAGTGCAAGTTTATCAGCTAGAGACTTTCCCAGAATACTGATGGCACATGCCATACCAACTTGTCTAGCACCCACTATACTGATCTTATTATTTTGAACTCTTGTCTCTTCTTATGCAACTGGTGCAGTCAGCTTTTCTTTAAGAGTTGCCGTTGTGCACGGGAGGGAGAAGTAGTTCAAGATGGTAGTAGAAAATGTGCACAGGAGACTATGCTAGATGCATTTGTCTCCCTTGCTGTGTGTTTTCTTTTGGTGCTCCTGGTTACCTTGTTCCACATAATTTTCTATGCTGAGTTCATTTTGTTTGTGGATTTACTTTTCATTTCCATTTCTGTTGTGTTAATGTTGACTAAATCTTTCTGATTTTCCTCTTTTTTATTATGATGTGAAGGTGTATTAAATTTCTTTAAAGTTATCCTGTAATTAATTTTTTCCTCCTGTTTAAAACAGTGTGTTTTATCTTGGTATCTAGTCAACATCCTTGCCATTTGGAAGCTCTGTATCTACACTATTCCCTCTTTCTGCTTTGCAGTTGTCGTCATTATAAAATTATATCCCTGGCTCCCTATATTCTTTTTTTTTTTTAACTTTTTATGGTGAATTGAGTGAAAGTTTACAGAACAGATCATCAATTTTACACTCAACAAATCATTTGCTTTCCTTCATTAAATGGTTACAGTTCCCTCCATGTACTTACTTTAATAAAACTGGTGTGGTGCGATGGGTTAATGCACTGGACTGCGAAGTCAGTTTGATTTGAACCTGAAGCTTGGTGGTTCAAGCTCACCAGACACTCCTTGGAAACCCTATACAGGGTCACTGTGGTTTGGAACTGACTAACAGCATTTAACAACTTAACAATAACAACAACAACAATGGAGTCCTGATGTGGTGTTGTAGGATAGTGCACTGGACCGCAAATTCAATTTGAACCACAAGGTTGGTGGTTCAAAGTCACCAGCCACTCCTTGGAAACCCTATAAAGGGTCACTATGTTGTTGCTAAGTAATGTCAAGTTGGCTCCAAATAATAGATACCCTGGTAAAGATAAATGTTGTTGTTGTTGTTGTCAAGTGCCGTCGAGTCGGTTCCGACTCATAGCGACCCTGAACAGGGTTTCCGAGGCTTTAAATCTTTACGGGAGCAGAAAGCTTCATCTTTCTCCTGCAGAGCAGCTCGTAGTTTCGAACTGCTGACCTTGTGGTTCGCAGCCCGATTCATAACCACTACACTACTAGAGCTCCAGATAAATGGTCCTGCACTTATTCTGCAGCGCCACACCAAGACTCCAATAACAACAATGGTGAAATCAAATTTAAGTCAGATTGGGTTGGGATTGCTAGCTAACAGTGTGTGCGTTGGTGCCACTAATTCAAGTCTGAATAGAAAAGATAAGAATGTTGAACTAATAAATTTTTCTAACTGATTTCAAGGTTTTAAAAATTGTTGAATATTTATTCTTATGATATATTCAGGAGCTCCATTTAGGACAGATTCATTGTCCCTGAAATTCTGCAGCTCTCGTCTAGCCTTGTCTCATGTGATCAGTTCATATCAGACATGCATTTACTGTCATAAGAATCAACAAGCAAATCCATAGAAAGTGTCATAGTGGAGAATGCAGTATTTGTTTCTACAACTATTATTAAAAGCTGAGACCACTAACTTCTAATCTTTTCTGTTTTTTAGCATCTGAGATTCAAATGATGACCCTTCCTGCTGGTCAGTTTGTGATTACAGACAGTGGTGTAGCAGCTCCTGTCACCACTGGTCAAGTAAAGGCAGTTACAACGGTAAGCTGTTCTGCTTGGGAGGGATTTTCTTTCCCACTCCACCTCCATTCTCTGGATTAGAAGCAATTTCTCTGTATCCCTACAACATTCTGTGATATACTATTATAAACCTTATCAAAGTACAATTATTGGTTAACAATAACAATCCCATTACAATCTTGATTCCATGTCAGGGAATTTCTAAGGGGTGTGGCCTGCAATATCTTTTATCTTTCAAGAAATAAAAAGAAGAGAGACATGAGCAGAATAAGAGGGGAGTCCTGGTGTGGTGCTGTGGGTTAATGCGCCAGACTGCAAAGCTGTTTGAACTGCAAGGTTGGTGGTTCAAGCTCACTACTCACTCCTCGGAAACCCTGTACAGGGTCGCTATGGGTTGGAACTGATTCAACGGCACTTAACAACAACAACAACAACAACTACCACCAAGACAGAAGAGCCAGGTATGGAGTGCATCCTTTGAACTGAGATCCCTGTACTAGGAAGCTCCTAGATCCAGGGGAAGATTGATGGCAAGATGTATGGAGCTCTCCAAGGAATACTTGGCCTACAGATGCTGAAAGGAGACGAGGCCCTTTCTCCCAGATCTGTAAAAGAGAAAGCCTTCTCTATGAGTCAGTATTCTGAATTTGGACTTCTAGCCTCCTAAACTGTGACAGAATAAATTTCTAGTTGTTATAGTCATCCACTTGTGGTATTTCTCTTATAGTAGCATTAGATAACGAACACACTTATCTATCTTGTCACCAGTAGACTGTGAATTCCTTGAAAGTTAGGACTTGATCTTTATCTCTTTATCTTCAGTGCTTTGGACAGAGATTGGAATACAATGCATTATCAATAAATATGGATTCAGTTAGTAACTACAGGGAAACCTGCTAGAGCTGGAACTTTCATGGGACTGCCTTGCTTTTCAGGGTCTTGCCAGTGATCCACTTTGACAGGATGCAGCCTTAACCATTTTTCTATTGCTTGTTTTAGTGAAAAATATTTGAGTTTTTATTCTCTGACTGGTTTTTGTCTTACACAGTTTCTGGCTTTCACAGCTTTTACATTATAATGAAACTCCTAGATCAGTACACATATGTATTCATAACTGACCATTTTTCTCTCCCCAACAAGAAGCCATAACCTTATTAATGATAGAACAGTACAAATGTCAAACCAAACTACAGTTACTCTTTTGAAACACCAAAAAAAACCACACTTGTTTTCAGATGGTTACGTTCTTTATTTCTATAGCATTTATAATATCATTATTGTTTCTCTTCAAGGTTTGGACTGCCTTTGCTCTTGATAGATTTTCTTGTGACATGACCAATTCGATGTCCTTAACTTCCACACCTATTTTATCAATTTATTCCTCTTCACTCTCCTTGTACAGTTGGAGTTTTCTTGAATGTTGGAGACAGTGTCACCCTGAATTTTGAATATTTCAGCAGCTGCTAGCTTTGTTTGCTGAAATAAATCCTCAATATTGGCTTTTCCAAAAACTACATAGGAATCTGAAGCTGGGCTCTTGTAGACCTTTGGCTTTGTTATGACAAAGAGGATATTCTTAGATTTCCAGATAGTAACCCCTGTGACTTGTTGAAGACCCAGCTTGGACATAGCCTAACGAGCCTTCTTATCACTTCAACTCTGTTTTACTTTACAGACTGGTTCTTCATCAATTTCAGCTGCTGCCGCCAGCTCACCTTGTTGTGTGGTTACGTGTGTGCAATCCTGTTCCTTGAACTCTAGTACTGATTCATCACTGTTAGATTCTGTTCCAGACCCAGTCTCAGCCTTGGGCTGTGGCAACTCCTGCCCTGTAGCAGGGATGATTTCTTTGGCTTCACTGGGCACTTTATGCAGGAAACCTAGATCACCTTTTTGTGTCCTTTTTGGGTTTTCTGGTGACAGAGTGTATTAAGCAATTTAGCTGCTAGCTGAAAGATTGGTGGTTTGAACCCACCACCTGCTCTGTGGAGGAAAGATAAGGCAGTCTGTTCCGTAAATATTTACAGTCTCAGAAATCCTATTGTGCTAAAGGGTCATTATGAGTTGGAATTGACTTGATGGCATTAGGTTTGGTTTTGGGTGGTGGCCCATAGTTTTAAGGAGCCCTGGTAGCATTGTGGTTTATGATCTGGACTGCTAACCACAAGGTCAGTAGTTCAAATCTACTAGTTGCTCCACAGGAGAAAGATGAGGCTTTCTGCGCCCGTAAAGATTTATAGACATGGAACCCTATTCAGGATTGCTATGAGTCAAAACTGACTCCATGGCACTTAACAACAACAGCATCAATGTTTTGGGTTTTGATTCTGAAAATATATGTGTCCTCAAGACTATTGGTCTTCAACTGGATTGGGAGAAGATAACTTGAGGAACCAATTGTAGAGTTATTTTAAGCTATTTTAAACATGGATCAAGTCAGTGCTGACTGTATCTGCTATCTCTGTTTTTATCTTTTCTGTTTACTTTTGTCCACCTACCGCAAGGTCAGCAGTTTGAAAATACCAGTGGTTCTGTGGGAGAAAGATGACGCTTTCTGCTCCCATAAAGATTTATAGCCTTATGAAACAAGCTATATGAATGGTTGAATGTGAAGCTGATGATGTGCCCTGTAAACTTTCACTCAATCCAAAATAAAAACATTTAATTAAAAAAAAAAAAAAAGATTTATAGCCTTGGAAACCCTGTACAGGGTCGCTATGAGTCGGAACCAACTCTACGGAACATAACAACAACAACAAGCTATTAGAAGACAGAATACGTAAATTTAAATGAAAAATGCTTTTAAGTGGCTAAAGAAATTGAGATGTTCCTAGGGAACAGCTGCCTTTTTCCCAAGAAACCTCATAAGTGTAATTCAAAACCCAACTAAACTAGTTGCTGTCAAGTCAATTCTAGCTCATGGAGACCTCATGTGTTGCAAAGTAGAACTGTGCACAACAGGATTTTCAAGGCTGTGATCTTTCAGAAGCAGATCACCAGGCCTTTATTCTGAGGTGCCTCAGATAGATTTGAACAGGCAATATTTCGGTAATATTCTAGCATTTATCTATGGCACCCAGGGACTTCTAACAGGGCAGTCCAGGAACCTTAAAAGCCTGATTCTTTTTTTTTTTAAAAATATTTTAATATGAATGGAGTGCCATATAAATGATAGTTTATATGGCAGAGCATCAGTTTTGCACTCAACCATTGTATTTTGTTTCACTGCAATGATTGCAATCTCCTCTGTGGTCCGTTGGTTAACAATATTTGCTTCTATCCCTGCCGGGTTTTTTTTTTTGGTGTACGTAAAACACACAGGAATATGTAGTCATTAAACAGCCAAGGGGCACATTTTGTAAGCCAATCTCCTGCCGGCCAGCACACAGCCCTTGTCTTTCCATGAGTCTAGAGTCCTTAGCTGCTCAATCTCTTCATGCTATCTCCTCTGCCGCCACCTCTGGTATTACTGTGTCTCTGGTTAGGGTCCCACGTTCCACTCATGCTCTTCCCTCTTGATGGTCCTAGAGTCCAGAATGTAAGATTAACTACTCCCCATTTTTTGTTACACAACTTCTACTTTTACAGTTGTGACAATTGAAATTAAGTATGATAACAATTACTCACTATTGAATCAAAAGAATCCTATTCCCATCTCTTTCACCAGACCCATCTTTTGTTGTTGTTGTATGTGCCATCGAGTCGGTTCTGACCCACAGTGACCCTGTATAGGGTTTCTGACGAGCAGCTGGTGAGCTTGAACCGCCGACCTTGCAGTTCAAACAGCTTTGCAGTCTGCTGCATTAACCCACAGCACCACACCAGGACTCACTAGACCCATCTAAACAAGATGAAAACTATTCAGTGGGGACTCTACCTTCTCCTGCTCACTCTGAAACTAAACTGCCCCCTGGAAACTCGTAAGCCAGCCATTTTGTGTCTTTATAGCTTGATCCTTTACATGAAGACTTCTTCTCTCTCAAAACCTGATTCTTTTAAAGAGCATGCTAAGAGTTTAACTGTTTGTACACAAGCATACATTAATGAAGCTTAGGAGTGTTAGGATAATATCCTTATGCCTACAAGGAAAACCAGTTAATATGACTATTATTCAAACCATTAATGCCAATGATGAAGAAATGAAAGATTATTACCAATTTATACATTCTGAAGTTGATCAAACGTGCAATCAAGATGTAATAATAGACTTTCTGGCAAGATGGCAGACTAGGCAGACACACTACATGGACCCTCTACAACAAAGATACGAGAGATAAAATACAACAGACACAAATGAAAATTCTGGCACCCTGAACTTCAGAAGAATGATTAGAGAGGTGGATGGATGAGTTGCTTGCTGGGAGGAGAGGACCAGCAGGGACTGTGATAGAGGGAGACTGACTGGTGAACAGCTGGCCATATGCAGCACGACCATCATGTGATCAGCTTTGGCAGCGGAGGGAGACTTGACAGTGCAGATTTGTGCAAGTAATGCAAAAGGTGCTATTTCTTCTTAATCCCCACACTTCTCTGGTGACCAGAAGTGTGTCCAGGTCCCACCTTCAATCACCCCCAGCACAGACCCTGCTATCTAGAACACTGGAGCCACATGGTTGGTAGCCACACCAGTGTGAGATGGGGACCGGCTACGCTGCTTTGGTGCCTGAATTCAGGTGGGCTCAGCTCCAGACCTGAAGAGTCACCAGATAAGTATTTAACTAGTCATGCTGCCCCTAGCTTCCCTGTGGTCCTAACAGATGCTGAAATCAGCTCCATCAAGGGCCCCCATGAACTCCTTATGGATCGAGTTCCCTAAATATAGATAACACTGAGGCCAATAGGGACTCCATCTAGGGCCAGGAACTCTGCTGTCACATCTGTCCAACACATACCTCATAAGCTCCTTAAACTGCAGTTGCTCCCCCAGAGATTTCTCCCCAATTACTACACTATTTATTTTTTTACAAATACAACAACCAAACAATACCCTGGAGACAACAGGCAATTTTATCTCACACAAAGAAATAAAAAGAGACTAGCTCAAACAAATGACTAAGACGGAGAGCCAAAAAAATGTTTCTGAGGAAGAAAAAGCAATGGGACTAAGTGAAAAAGAATTCAAAAGAATGATAACTAGGTACCCTCACAGCATCAATAGAAAGATTGAGGAAAACAGACAGAACACAATAAAAAGTGTAGAAGAATTCAGGGAAACACTACAAGAACAAGCAGACAAAATGAATGCAAATTTTGAAACAATACAAAACCTGCAATTAGATATCCAGAAGATTAATACTAAGATCTCAGAAATGGACAATACATTGAAAGTGCAAAGGAGTACATGTGAAGCAATGAAAGTCCAAATTAGTGAGCTTGAAGAGAAATATCTCTTTACTACTTATGCTAGAAGAACAATCAGAAAAAAGAATGAAAAAATCCAAAGAAAGCCTAAGAGTTATGTGGGACACCATATGGGTGATCAGAATTCCGGAACAAGAAGAGACAACAAGCACAGAGGAAATTGTCCAAGAGTTGTTGGAAGAAAACTTCCTAACATCATGAGGGTGAGAAGATAAGTATACAAGAAGCTGAGTGAATCCAAAACAGGATAAGATCCCAAAAGACATATATCAAGACATATCATAATCAAACTTTCCAAAATCAGAAACAAGGAAAGAATCCTGAGAACAGCTTGGGAAAAGTGAAAAGTTACTCACAAAAGAGAACCAATAAGACTAATTTCTGATTTCTCAGCAGAAACCATGCAGGCAAGAAGGCAATGGGATGATACATACACAACTCTAAAAGAAAAAAAGTTGCCAACCAAGAATAACATACCCAGGAAAACTTTCCCTCAAATATGACGATGATATTAGGACATTTCCTGATAAAGAGAAATTAAAGGAATTTGTAATTGACCAGACTAAATTTTTTTTTTAAATGCTAAAAGGTGTTCTTTGAAATGAGAACCAACAACAGCAGACACCAACTTGAGTTTAACATACATGACAACATCCAGAACTCAATCTAGATAACATCGTCGAGTGGGTTCAGACTCATAGTGACCCTTTATAGGGTTTCCAAGGAGTCGCTGGTAGGTTTGCATCACCAACCTTGTGGTTCACAGTCCAGTGCTTGTCCTATAGAGCCACACCAGTTATAGAATTATTTAAAATAAAAGAAACCTACAAGACTGCAAAAAAGGGACCAGAGATACCAATGTATAATGAAGTCAACTACAAAGCAAAAAAAGAATAGTGTAGATGCAGAACTTCCAAGTGGCAATGAAGTCAAGTAGATTTTAAGATAAAACGGACTGCTTTAAGCTGGGAAAAAAATTAATAAATCACCAGATAACCTCAAAGAAAAATAATCGTGCACATCAAAATAAAAAAAAAAGAAAATCAGATTTAGTAAACATTAACATAACAGAAATGAAAATGAAAAGAAAATCCACAAACAAAATGAACTCAGAATAGAAAATTATTTGGAACAAAGAATCCAGCAGTACCACAAAAAACACACTTAGAAAAATGACAGCAATCAATTCTTACCTATTGATAATTACATCGAATGTAAATGGATTAAATATACCAGTCAAGAGACATAAATAAAAGAATGGATAAAGAATACAGGATCCTTCAATCTGCTGTCTACAAGAGATGGAGACAGCCTAAATGCTCAACAAAAGAATGGTTAAACAACCTTTGGTGCATACACACAATGGAATACTACAAAACGCTGAAGGACATTACTAAGTTTAGTCAATCACAAAAGGACAAACATTGTATAAGACCAATGTTGTAAAAAGCCTAAAACAGGTTTTCTTGATAAAAGAAACATTCTATGATGGTTACGGGTTGTTGAGGGTAGACACATGTTAACATGGGTGACAGGGTTGACATTATATAACAGGAGGGAGGTTAGCAGAGATAAGATGAAAGTAGGAGGAGGTACAGGGAGGAATGCAATAATTAAAGTAAATAGATGTAAATTTGGTTAACTGTTGGTATTTGGAGGGGATTGCAACCATGTAATAAAGCAAAGTATATGATTTGGGTGTTTAAAAAAATTTTTTTTTGTTTTATTTTGTGTTTTTGCACAGCAAGTGGAACGATTACTGTCTGAGTTTTCCTGCATGAATTTTTTTTTTTTTTTTATTCTTGGCCTCTGTAACTGAGCAATCCCCCTTCTGACTGACTCACATCTGTCTTTAAAATGTTGACATATGAAATAACTAGCTGAGGTCTATGAAGATTATGGGGGTCTATGATTATGGGGGAAATGAAAAAACTCACAGTATGTGAGTTTTCCTAAAGTTAAATTGATTCATAGTAAGTGTAGTGGTTACGAATTGGGCTGCTAACCTCAAGGTCAGCAGTTCGAAACTACCAGCTGTTCCACCAGAGAAAGATTGTTTTCTGCTCCTGTAAAGATTTACAGCCTCGGAAACCCTGTACAGGGTCGTTATGAGTCGGAACCAACTCCACGGCATATCACCACCACCACCACCACCAAGGGACTTTATTCTAGGATGTGTTTTTCCTATGCTTGTGGGTGTTAAAAGTGTCTCATTTGAGGGTATCAGTTTTTAAATGATATGTTGAGATCTTATTTATATATTTTTTTATTTTGATGACCTTTGAAATTCTCAAATCTGGAAAACATTGATCTCGAACCCTGTTTTAAGGGTATTCTGCCTCTTTGAAGTTACCTTAAATATCTCTTTTTTTACATTTATTTTGTATGAATCCTAAAATGTAATCGACACATAGCAATCTTATTTCTCCAATTTCTAAATTCTTAAGAGCAGCGCAATAAACATGTTTTCTTTGTCATGTATATTACCATTTTGATGCTAATTGCTGTATCTGATGTTCTTGGTTTTACCATTTGCTAAAGTGTTTTCCTAAAGGTACTTACTTAATCAATGACTGTAACTTATTATTCCTGTCTAAAAGACTTTTATAAAATTATCTCTCAAGGGGGCCTATTTTGGTGCCCCTTTGTAACACTTCTTTGCGTAGTTCTTCCTTCTCCCAGCAACCTCTCAACCACTTTTAGTCATCAGATTTTAAAAGATCCTCTTTTCCCTGCTCTAGGGTCATTATGTGTTATCGGAAAGCCAACCAGAATTGGAGGAAAAGCCAACTTCTGTCCTTTCCAGCAGAGTCCAGGTTCAGCCATCTGTACATGAATCCTTGGACCCCCAGACAACCAGCCAACAACAGACCACTCAGTACATCATTACAACCACCACCAATGAGAATGGAACCAGTGAAGTGCACATAACTAAACCGTAACTTTCATCTGAGAGAGAATCAAGCAGTCATATCATGTCTTTTCTCATTCGCCATGTCTGAAAGCTTATGACAATTAGAACTCATTTTTAAAAATTTATTATTCACTCAAGAGTTGGAAAGTACCATTTTGACCTTCATACAGACAATGGGGTTTGTTTTACCCAGGTCTTTACTAAATCGATGATTCTTCAAATTCTAGGGTGTTTCTGCCACACAATAGATATCTTTCAGGGGAAGTAGATTTCAAGGTGGAGAAACTTTGTCTTGCTCTTGAGTTGTGTTTTTTTTTGTTTTCTAAAAACACATTGACAAGCCTTACTTTTCCTTTAAGGAAGTCTTAAGTGATGTGTTGTGTTCGTGTGAAAGGTGGAGAAAAGATATGCCAGTTAAATGGTTACTGGACTTCTTAATTCTAAGCAATGGAACCAAAAGAAGAATGGTGTTTTATAGGCTTGTATTAGAGCTGAACAGCTTTATCTTGTGATTTTTCAATTTCCAGTAATTTAGCGAAGGGAGCCTATGGATTACAAAAATAAACATAATGAAACAAAGGTTTGGCAGTGATGTTTTGAAGGAAAAACTGTCATTAAAATTTTTGTTATTGCTGACTTAAAAAAAAAAACTTTCCCTTTTTAAAAAAAAAAAGAACACGTTTCATACTGTGGGGAATGCTTACTATATATTCTGGCTGTCTTCTGATTAGGCCAGACCCATACATTCTGATTGTTGTTGCTGCACAAAGGTGGATATGAGAGAAGATCACCATTCCTTGCAGGAACCATTTAACATTCATTAGTGAAGGATGAATTCCTTGTCTTTATCAGTTGAACATTCAACCCTTGCTCACAACATTGAATGTGTTATAGTACTTTTAATGTTATCGTAAAACGAACATTCCTAAGGTTGGATGAGAAGGTGGCCTTCTTTATATCTTGTACCTTAAACTCATCAGGGCCTTTTTGTAATATGACCAACTTCACACTTAGGGGGGAAATTAAAGTATATGGGGACCATTTAGAATATGGTAAGCCATTTGGAAGAAATCTAACCTTTCTGAATATTATTACACTTTTAGCTGGGAGAGGAAAAGAAATCTGCTGCAGTTGCAGTTTTTTAATTTTATGCTCCTTGCTTGTCATGAATTCAATAGAGGAAATTGGTATTTCCCTTGTTTTTACTGTGTATTTCAGTTGTATGCATAAAACATTTCAGAAATCAGTATGCATTTAAACAACTTTTTATGACATAGTTACTAACACATTTTTAAAAATAATTATTGCATAGCAGAATTTATCACTACAAAATGGAACTATGTAACTTCAAATGAAATTTACTAATTTAATTTAGTTAAATTTTTAGGTAAGATTGGTTTTGTAAATTAAGAAACATAGTAGCTTCTTTATGGTCAAGATACACTTCTGAATAGCAAACAATTCTGTTGAAATAACTTCACTAATATAGCGATTTTGCACTTTAATTTTGGGGCCTCGCTTAGTCTCCCTGAAAATTTGAGCATGAAGAGAAGCTGAGAAAGTTACTTGGTAAGTGTGTAGAAACTGAAAATGGACTTTAGATCTTCTCTGGTGACAAAGATGTTGATGTTTTCAACAGAAAATATTGATGTGGAGCAACAAAATACAAACTCTGAGACACCAAGTCTCCCCAATGTAATTTACCTGTTCCAATTTAGAAAGACTTGATTGATAAAGAATATTAGACTTTCTTGAAGGTCCAGTTTTAGACTTTATAACTTAAATTTGGTCCTGTTGGGTCCTTTTTAATTTGAATCAGGCAGGTATCTCTCCCTCCCTCAGGAATAATTTATTGATTGAAATGAAAAAGTATCACTGAATGGAATGTTCGTTTTATGCCAGTTATTTCAAGTTTTAAAATACATGGAGAAAAATATTGTGAAAGGACTTCATTTTCTTTAGTTTTTGTTTTGTCCTTATGTGAAATAAGTAAAAACTCTAAAACTGATTTGTATTTTATCAATCAGAATACGGGTTGTGGTCAAGCCAAATAACTGTGCTTTAAGATCACGTATTCTCCACATTCATCCTGAGGCAATAGAGTTCCAAAAGGACTTGGATTTGAAGAGATGGGAGATGATAAACTATCTGAAGACTCAGTTTGGAAAAAATTGTAGCCAATTTTTTACTGTGGCCTCTCTCGAGATATTTTGTCATTGTAGAATTCATTCCATGCAGGGTGAACTTTTGGGATCAGGTTACATATAGATTTTACATTTCTATTGTTTGATTTGTGCCCACATGAATAGACATTTCATCATGTAAAATTCCTGCTATTCTGAAAAATCTTATTATTTTGATCTTCTTGTTAAATTGTTTTCAGATTTAGGATTATCCTTTTAAAAACTCTTAAGATAATTAGGGCTAAAAAGCACTTCATGAAATGCTAAAGCTGACCCAATGGTTGAAAATGTTAGCCCTATCCTGTTATTTAAATGTGAACATTTATTGTACATTCAGTGAGTTATAGTGTTAATAGTGTTGTGCTACCCAGCAGGTGTAAAAATGAATAAATTTTTTTAATAAACAAGTTTCTTGTTTGTGTATGTAAAGCTATAACAGCTTGTTACTTAAAAAAAAAAAAAAAAAGTATTCTAATTTACAGTGTTTTGGCTCTGATTCAAGCCTGTCTGGTTACAGACCCAAGATAAGAGGATTTATTGCCACAACAGACATCGGCTATTCCCTTTGACCCTTGTGGAGAGATTAAACCCAAGTAGGGGCAATGGGAGATTAGAAGAAAAGGAAGACACAAGACATAAAATGAGTTAAGTAAAGTTGGGACCAAGTGGGACGCAGCACTCTGATGGAGATACTGGGACATAGACCAAGTTTATTTTATACACATATCAAAGGAGATGCTGGGGGCAGGGGAAAGAGTACAAGAACATCTGGTGTGATTGTGCATGCAGTAAGCGGGACCTTATCAGAAGAAAGTAACTTGTGGTTGCTAGGAAATAGAGACAGAGCAGTTAGATGTTTACACAGACTTGAACTGAAGGTCATGGTTGTGTACAAGGAAAGACTGCAAATTCCTTGTTCCCTGAGGTAGGCTTTGCAAGTTCCTCCAGAGGCAGCCTGACCTGGCAGCAGCCGATTTTCTGGACCACAACTGTTCAGTTGCAGTCCTTCAGTTAAACTACCCCCAAGTCTGAGATCTTTAGTTCAGTTGTTGTTGTTGTTGTTAAGTGCCAACGAGTCGGGTCCGACCCATAGCAACCCTGTACAGGGTTTCCGAGGGTGTAAATCTTTACGGGAGTAGAAAGCCTCATCTTTCTCCCGCGGAGCAGCTGGTAGTTTCGAACCGCTGACCTTAAGGTTCGCAGCCCGATTCGTAACCACTACGCTACCAGAGCTTTAGTTCAGTAGCTCCCAACAATTTATGATGAGAATTCAGGAATGATACTTCCTGGTCATTTATACTTGGTGGTGGTGGTAGCATGCCTTAGAGTGTGTTCTGCCTCATAGCGACCCTGTACAAGGTTTCTGAGGCTGTAAATCATTACAGGAGCAAAGCAGGAAGCCTCCTCCTTCTGTTGCAGAATAGCTAGTAGTTTGGAACTGCTGACCTTGAGGTTAGCAGCCCGATTCATGACCACTATGCTACCAGAGCTCCTTGTTGTTAAGTAGTGTCGAGTCGGTTCTGACCCAAAGCGAACCTTTACAGGGTTTCCTAGGAGCAGCTGGTGAGTTTGAATTGCCCACTTTCCTGTTCAAACCCACCTTGTAGTTTAGGACATTAACCCACAACGTCACACCAGAACTTGGTTCCTAATAATCCCCCAAGGAGTGACAGAGGAACCAAGGGCATGCGATGGAGTCAGTGGTGGGTCAGACATTGCATTTTATTTTTAAATCACTTTTTCAATAAGGGAGGAATAGGCCCAAGCCTGTAAACGAGGTCAGTCAGGTCTTTTGACATATTTTCTATCCAATTGAGTAATGTGAGTGTATCTGCTCTACTTAGAGGAGCTGTTGTTCTAAATAAAACTCAGTGAATAAGAAAACAGGGACCTAGATACAATAGGAATATGATCAAGTTTAATATAAAATGCACTTCTTTGATGTGGTACTTTCCCAATGTTGTGGGTTGGGGACCCACACCAGAGGCCAGGCTGAAGGTCTGTGCCCATCCTTATTCTACGTCTGGAAAGTCTGATTTTCTCAACTGTGAGATGGGGTAAATAATACTGGGTAGTTCAGGCAGTTGTATAACAGGGTGTAGACAGAAAGTGCTTTACTTTTTATCTACTTGGTGGTGGAACACTGGTAATGTAGAGCGCTGGTATCATAGTAGATTACAAATTGGGCTACTAACTATAATGTCATCATTTTCAATCTACCAGTTGCTCCACAGGAGAAAGGTGAGGTTTTCTGTTCCTGTAAAGATTTAAACCCTTTACAGGGTCACTATGAGTCAGATAGATTGGCAGCATCAATGGGCTCAAGTGTGGCAACGATAGTGAGGTTGGCCCAGGATCGGGCAGTGTTTCGTTGTGGGGTGCATAAGGTCGCTATGAGTCGGTACCGATTCAGTGGCACCTAACAACAACGAGTCAGAACCGCCTCCAAGGCACACAACCATCACTGCCCCGGTGCAGAGTATGCTCTGTGCCAAAGTTCGCTAACAAAACTGCATTTACTCCCTCAATCTTCCAGGCGGAGACCATTTCTACCCTTTTTTGTATAGTGCTGTAGAGTCAGTTAGGCTTATAGTGACTCTATAGGGTTTCCACAGAGCAGCTGATGGGTTTGAATTGCCGACCTTGCGGTTAGTAGCCCTGCGTTTACCATACAGCGTCATACCAGGCAATCCCTAGACCTAAACTGGTGAGACCTAAACTGGTGGTACTGTTGGTGTGCCGTGGAGTCGGTTCCAACTCATAACGACCCCGAATAGGGTTTCCAAGGTTGTAAATCCTTACGGCAACAGAAAGCCTCATGTTTCTCCTAAGTGGAGTGCAAACAGTATCACAGTGGGTCCTGACAAACGCCAGACCTCACTCCTAGAAGTTTATTTTCTGGCACCCACCAGTCCCTACCGCTCGAAGCCCCGCCCCGGCGACCTCTGTGTCTCGCCCGTCGCAGCTTCACTTACGCGTACTCTAGGCCTTGCCCCTCCGAGTCCCAACTCTGGAGACCCCGCAGGCCCCGCCTCCTAAGCTCCACCCTGTGGTCCCATCGGCCCCGGCCCTGTAAGCCCCGCCCCAACGTACTCCTGGCCCGCCCCCCTAAGCCACGCCTCTTCCGCATCCCGAGTCCGGAACGTGCACGCACCGGGACGTCGTGCGGGAGCGAGCCCATCCGACACCCGGGGCCAGAGGAACCTAGCGGGCTTTGGGGCCGGTGAGGGCGAGTAGGGGCCAGCGTAATGATGAAATCTGACTAGGGAGCGGGAGGATGGAGCGGTTGAGTCTCCGAGGGTAGCGGCTCCTATGGGCGAGAGAGCAGGCCTACCGAGTGCGGGGCGTCCCGGTGGGTGAAGGTTAGGGTTAGGCACGGTGTGGGGGAAGGGGCCGAGGGAGGTGTGTTAGGAAGGCAGGACTCGGGCCTCGGGCTAGGGTAAGGGCAGGCAGGGGCCTTGTGTGGAGGAATTTGCTGCAGGCTACCTGGATTTGGAACTGGTGGTTGCTTGGAAAGGAGCCAAGGGTTTGACTTCTGCTTTGAGGAGGGTCCTAGAGGAAAGGTCGCTGCCCAGGTGCAGAGGCGGGACCTTTGGAAAGGCCTTCCTGGACTACTGCAGAGGCCTAGGACGCCTCAATACTTAGAAACCCTTGGCTTCCGGGGTTTCAACACCCTGGGAACTGCCTCCTTTTTTGAATTTTGAGGCCCAGATCAGAATAATGACAGGACAAAGATTGTCACTTGGGTAGCTTAAATTTTAGCTAGGAGTTCACCCTAGTTGATTAAACTTTTAAGCAAGTTGTCTAAACAGGTGATGCTCCAAGACTTCGCAAGCTATTGTTCTAAGTACTACTTTAATTTTTTTTCAAAAAGTTTTATTAAATTTACATTCCATGTGTTTTCTCATGTGCTTCAATTATTTAGGCACCAGGAATGTTGAGGATGTTGTAATTTCACCATGAACTGAAGGATATCAGGACACAATTGCTTGGGGGCTATTCACCTGCCATGCCCCAACAGTAATCTTTTCCCTGTATCTTTACATGGATTAGTGGAAAGGTGCTTTATTTTGTTGTAAAACAGTCAATGCTTTATCATTTGAGAGTCTTGGAAATAATATAAAGCTGTCACTCATCTAAAGAAAATTCATTGCAAAATTCCAGGATTGGAAATGATAGTAGAGATGACCTGGTCCAACATACCTTCATCTTACAGATAAGGACACTGACACTTGTAGAGGTAAGATTTGTGTAAGGTCACTGGGAATTAGTGGCAGACCTGGGCTAGAAGGCTAGTGTTTTGATTGGATTTTTTTCTCCATTTTACTGTTTATTAGCCAATTTGATTATTCTCACTAAGATAGGAATAGGAGATAGAATGGATTTAGTAAATGTGTATATTGTTGTGGTTAGTGCTGTTGAGTCAGTTCTGACTCATAGTGACCCTGTATAGGGTTTCTGAGGAACAGCTGGTGAATTTGAACCGTTGACCTTGTGATTCATACCAACCTTGTGATCCAGTGCATTATCCTGCAGCTTCACACCAGAATTCCCTAAATATGTATGTTGTTGTTGTTAAGTGTTGTTGAGTTGGTTCTAACTCATATTGACCCTGCATAGGGTTTCCAAGGAGCGGCTGATCTTGAACCACTGACTTTGTGGTTCAAACCAACTTTCCAGTCCAGCGCATTAACCTACAGTGCCACACCAGGACTCCTAAATGTAAATGAGTAATTAAATTCAAACTCCTTTGTGATGCCATTAGCTTTGTTCAATTTTGCGACCTCAGTTTTAGGTCAGCTTCTAGTGATCAACTTTGTGAGATGGTCTCAGAAAATGTTTTTAATATGTATGTTTTTGAAGGTAATCAGCAATGTCCGATTTTTACTGGAAGGAGAATATGTTGCTTTACATTGGTTATGTTGGAGTCCTGGTGTGGCGCTGTGGGTTAATGCGCTGGATTGCAAAATTGGTTTGAATCACAAGGTCAGCAGTTCAAGATCAGCCGCTCTTTGGAAACCCTATGCAGGGTTGCTGTGGGTCAGAATTGACTCAGTGTCACTTAACATTAGTTACAAAGATCAAGTGGACTCACTAAAGGCAATGGGCACTGATATCAACTGCTTGTCATGGTTAGCCGTTGGAGCCTTTAAGAGTTTGTGTGTATTAATAAGGTTTTGTTAACATAAGTCTTTGAGTTCAGGTGTGACGCTGTGGGTTGATGCACTGGACTGCAAAGTTGATGTGAACCATAATGTAAAGCGGTTCATGATCACCAGCCACTCCTTGGAAACCCTATACAGGGTCACTGTGGATCAGAACCGACTTGACAGCACTCAACAACAGCATAAGTCTTACAAATTTAGGAGTTAATATAGGAGCATTAAGAGAAACAAGAAACCTACCAGGTAAAGATTTAGAAATGCAGATGGAAATGCATTGGTGGAAACTGGGAGGGTGGTGGTGGTGAAGAACTGTTTAGCTATAGCTCAGGCTTCAGGAAGATCAAAGTAGAATAGAGATTGTTGAGAGAATATTTTCTGGACCAGACTTTCCTGCCAGAGTGTTGGCTTCAACCAGATTCCTGTGTGTTCTGTGTGGGTGGTACAAGCAATTAAGTGCTCAGCTACTATCTGAAAGATAGCATTTTGAATCCTACCCAGAAGCACCTTAATGCCTGGTGATCTACTTCCACAGATCAGCTGTTGAAAATCTTAGGGAACCTCGTGTGCTCTGATACACATGGGGTCTCTGTGACTTGGAGCTGATGCAATAGCAAGTGGTTTGATTTTTGGTTTTATCTCAAGGTATCGCTGATTATATTTACCAAGAGTACCTTTGGCTAATAAACGATGGATTCCTTGGATCATATGCTGACAGACCCCCTGGAATTGGGTCCATGTGGAGATGGCCATGGCACTCGGATTATGGAGGACTGCCTACTGGGGGGTACCAGGGTTAGTCTGCCTGAGGATCTCCTGGAGGATGTAAGTAATGACCTTGTCTCAGTCTTTTCCTTTTGTCAGCTTTCCTTTCTAGAGGAGCTCTTCTCAAAAGCTTTTTCACTCTACAAGTTTCCCGTCTTTTATGTTCCTTTTTCATTTTCTACATTGCAGGTAGACTTCTTTTATCTTTTTTTTTTTTTTTTTTAAAGTGTAAAGTCTATTTAATATTCCAGTTAAACAATAACGTAAGCTACATCTTGTATGTTTAGTAACTTGTCATAGTAGCTTGGTAATATGACACAAGCCTTATTTTTTAATAAGATAATTTCTAGAGAAAAAGCTTTATATTTCAAGAGCAGGATTATGTATGTGGTTGTCTAAAATGTCCCTAGGTGGCACAGACAGATTAGAGTTAGGTTACTAACTGAAAGGTTGGAAATTTGAACCCATTTAGTGGCACAGCAGAAGAAAGGCCTGGTGATCGATTGCTGAAAGATCACAGACTTAAAAATCCTATGGAGCACAGTTCTACTCTGCGACATCCGAAGTTGTCATGAGTTGGAATTGACTCAGTGGCAATGGTGTTTTTTTTTTTTAACATTAAAATGATTACCCATGTTGTGAATCATTAAACAAAACCTGAACATATTATCTGTCCTTGAGGTTCAGTTAACAGTACGTGTCCCGGAATAGGATATCAGCATGCTGTTGACCACATTCATAGGCAGGATTTGTAATTACCATTAAGGTGAATACCATTTATTTTTTTATTTTTTATTTTTCATGAACATTTCTTTGTTATGAGTTTTTTTGTTTTGTTTTTTTTAATTTAAGGTTTTTATTGTGGATTGAGTGAAAGTTTACAGGGCATATCATCAGTTTCACATTCAACCATTCATATAACTTGTTTCATTACATTGATTATAATCCCCTCCATGAACCATCAGTTAAAAGTATTTTTCTCTATCCACTTTAGCTTTTTAAAAAACACACAAACAAAAAAACCCACTCAG
>NW_006408740.1:2138635-2147972 GCF_000296735.1 Chrysochloris asiatica
ATCCTTTTTTATATTTGTTTTTCTATCTTAGTAGTGTTGAGAGATTTATCTTCTAGCTCACTAGTTCTAGCTTCTATCTCTTCAATTCTACTCCTTTGCCCTTTTAGTGTATTGTCCATTTCTGGTATTCTATTATTAATCATTTGCACCTCTTTCTGTAGGTTTTGAATTATTTCCAATGCTCTATCTATCTTATTTGATTGTTCCTGTAGCACTTTCCTGACTTCTTCCTTATTTTTTCAACGGCATTGTATAGTGTTTTGATACCTTTTATAATCATTTTTAGGAATTCTTCTCAGGCATTTCCAAAGCCTGCCCATCTTCTGGTATGGAGTATAGGTCTACTTCCAGCTCATTTGCCTCAGTCACTTTATCTCGTTTCTGGACATGTGCAGATATGGTTATTTGCTTCTGTTTTTTGGGCATCTTCAGGTGTTATCTGTGGACTTCATACTTAGATGGGTGTGTATTTTGGTATTTTTTATGCTTTCTGAATGCCTCCAGGTAGATGTGATCAGGAAATGGCCTTCCCTTTTCACTCTTCTTCCTGAGAAGTTTCAAGATACCACTGTTGGTCCTTTTGACGTAACTTAGGATTTAGTTTTCGGCCTATTTCCTCTTTTGTAATTGTCTTTAAATTTCGAGGAGATCTGTGTGCATGTGTAGTAGAACCCTCCAAGGGTGGGGCTGGGGTGCCCACTAGCTCAGGCATCCCTATAGTCACCAGAATGGAGGCGTGCAGATAGCAAGGGACCAATGAACAGCTACCAAAAGAAAAGAATGTCCACACCTTTATCTCAGCGGTTCTGCTAGGTGTCTGTGGCCGCTCTGCTCCTTCCCCCGTGTGGTCTCACCCAAAATGGCGTCTCCTGGAGCAGCCTAGCGTCCTGAACTAGAAAGCAATGGATTTCTGGCTTCTGCCACAAATTCCCCAAGCTGTAAGCCTTCCAACCTTCTAAATATTCCTTTATATGTGGTTCAGAGTTCTGGGACCGGCCCCTGAGCCTGCTTGGTCGGGTATTTTGTGTTGTTGCTGGCGGAGCGCCTTTACTACACTACCACCTGATCCACCATCTTGTTTGTTCTAATACCATTTATTGATTGTTCACTATGTAGAAGGTACTGTGATTCTCAAACATGTATTTTACCTATTTTGACATATTTTAAACATAATAGACAGGTATAGAGAATAAATAAGGAGCCCTGATGGAACAGTGATCAAGTGTTTAGCTACCTGAAAGACTGACAGTGTGAACCTACTCAGAACTTCATAGGAGAAAGACCTGGGCATCTGTTCCTGTAAAGATTACAGTCAAGAAAACCCCCTGGGGAGCTCTACTCTGACATGGGTCACTGTGAATTGGAATCAACTCAAAGGCACCCAGCAACAACAAAATAATATAAATATATTTAAGCATCAAAGACTACAGCCTTCAGTATGGATTATATCTTAATGTAAAGAAAGCAAAAAATCCTCAAAACTGGACCAATGAATAACATCAGTAAACTGAGAAAAGCTTGACGTGATCAAGGATTTCCTTTTATTTGAATCCACAACCACCTCATATCCACACAAAAGCTGGACAATGAATAAAGAAGATTGAATTTGAATTATAGTGTTAGCGAAGTATATTGAATATACCATGTTCTGCCAGAAGAACAAATAAATCTGTCTTGGAAGAAGTATATCCAGAATGCCTCTTAAAAGCAAGGAAAGTGAGACTGTATCTCAGGTACGTTAGTCGTGTTATTAGGAGGGACCAGTACCTGGAAAAGAACATCATACTTAGTAAAATAGGTTTGCAGGGGGATAGGATATCTTGACATTGTCTTTAATGTGCTCTTAATTATTTGTGCAGAGATGCCTAGGAGGCAGTTGGATTTCTGTTTTGCCTCTTGCTTAACTCTTCAGTGACTCCTTTTTTTTTTTTTAAATATAAAGACAAAACTTTATTAGTGGCTACCAGGGGCTCACTGTGAAGACGAAATGGGATACAATTACTTAAGGGGTGCTGAGTTTCTGTTTAGAGGAATGAAAAACATTGGAAAATGGATAGTAATTATATAATGGTTACACAAAATGGTGAATGTAATTAATGTTCAGCGACTCACCTTTAAGTCACCATTATTTAATGTGTTTCAGGTTTTTTGCTACTCTCTGTTATCTGCTGCCTCCCCTCTCCCTCCCTGTCTGCTCCAACCAAGTAGTAGTTGAACTCTTTAAAAGAAAAAAAGGAAACTGTATCGAACATAAGAAGAGTCTTAGGTATCTATTGCTACTTAGTTGTTCTTATGATGAACCTGTAGATAGACTTATAGGCAGTCATTCGAACTGAACAAGGAGATACTGAGTGATTTAAAACCAGGAAAGGTGTGCATTAGGGTTGTACATCATACTTAATCTGTATGATGAGCAAATAATCCAAGAAGCTGGAGTCTATGAAGAACACATCATGGAGTCTATGAAGAATATATTGAAGGAAGACTCATTAACAACCTGCAGCATACAGATGACATAACCTTGCTTGCTGAAAGTGAAGAGGACTTCAAGCATTTATTGATGACAATTAGAGTATAGTCTTCAGTATGGATTACACTTCAACATAAAGAATATAGAAATTCTCACAATTGAATCAGCAGTGAACAATGAACATCACAATAAATGGAGAAAATATTGAAGCTGTCAGTGATTTTACTTTACTTGAATTAACAATCAATGTCCATGAAGCAACAGTCAGGAAATCAATCAGTGTATTGCATTGGACAAATCTGCTTCAAAAGATCTCTTTGAAGTGTTAGAAAGCAAAGATGTCACTTTGAAGACAAAGGTGTTCCTGCCCCAAGCCATGATATTTCAGTTACCAAAAGGTGATGGAATATTTTTAGAAACTTTTCAAATCCCCTTGTTTGCATGTGAAAGCTGGACAATGACTAAGGAAGACTAAAGAATCGATGCTTTTGAATTATGGTGTTGGCAAAGAATATTGACTATACCATGTACTGCCAGAAAGAATGAACAAATCTGTGTTGAAAGTACAGTAGAAGCAAAGATAGCAAGATGTCATCTCAAATATTTTACACATATCAAGGGGAACCAGCCCCTGGAGAAGGATGTCATGTTTGGTAAAGTAGGTGGTGGTGGTGGTTGTGTGCCAACAAGTTGGTTCCAACTCATAGCAATCCTGTATAGGGTTTCCAGGCTGTAAATCGTTATGGAAGCAGGAAACCTTCTCTTTCACCCGTGGTATGACTGTTAGATTTGAACTAATGACCTTGCTTGATAAAAGTAGAGGATCATGGAAAAAGAGTACAACGCTCTGTGAGATGGATTGACACAGTGCCCTATGTACCCTTCTCCATCTCATCCTTAACCTTTCCCTGTAGGTAACTGTATTAATTATTATTGTGTTTTTATGGTTTTACTTTATGGGTTTTCTCCTTCAACATCATTTTACCCCCTTTCTTTTTCTCTCTGCTCTCTTAAATGTCACTTTCTTGTGTAGGTTTTCTTTGACAGTCACAGTGTAAGTTTGCAATGTGTGTTTTTTCTATGTGCTTCAGTACTCATCAGCACCTATTATCCTACAATGAATTGTTCTTCAGTGCCATCAAGTCAGTTTTGATTCATAGTGACCCTGTATAGGGTCTCTGAGGAGCGTCTGGTGAATTTAAACTGCTGACCTTGAGGTTCAAACAGATCTTGCGGTCCAGTGCATTATCCCACAGCGCCATATTACATTGAATTAACTTGTGTAATTTGTCCTTCACCCCAGAGAACTATGTTTGCCAGTGTAGCTTAGTACTTGGCATATAGAAAATATTCAGTATATAATTGAGTTGAAATAGTTTCCTTTCACTCTTAGCAGATGACTTCAATTTCAAGTTCTTTCCTTTCCATGTTAACTGTCTTTCTGATACTCAGTTTAAGCTGAATTCACATGTCCGCTATCAAACCCTAATTTGACAGAGATGGTTACCAAATAGGATTCTGTCTGCTGAGTTCGTTTTCCTCTGGATTATTATTTATTGTTGAATTTAAGATTTTGGTCTATATGTAGTCTTTATTTAATGTCTAATATTTGGGAATTGAGCAAGGATTGTTGGCAATTTAATTTGTTTAGAAACTTTATTTTCCTCTTGTTGACTTGCCTCCCATTTTTCTTAATTCTTCTAGCCTGAGATATTCTTTGATGTAGTCAGCCTCTCAACATGGCAAGAAGTGCTAAGTGACTGTCAACGTGAATACCTCCAGCAGTTCCTGCCTCATTTTCCTGAGGACAATATTGAGCAGCAAAGCCAGATTATCCTATCCCTGTTCAGTGGGGAGAACTTCCGCTTTGGGAACCCTCTGCATATTGCACAGAAGCTTTTCCGAGGTCTGTAGCTCAGCATTCTTTTTTTTTTTAAAGCTTTTATTGTGATTTGAGTGATAGTTTCCACAGCAGAACATTGGTTTTGCACTCAACCAATTGTATTTTGTTTCATTGCAATGATTATAATCTCTTCCATGCACCATTGTTTAACAATATTTGCCTCTATGCCTCTGTTCCTTCTTTTTTTTTTAATGTATCAACATTTTTTGGAGGGAGGTGGTGGAGGGTATGGGAAACTATCAACAATGTGTATGCTCTTCTGCATTTTATCTATTTCTTTTTTTTTTTTTAATTTAATGTAATTTTATTGATTTGAAGAGTTTAAAAAATTTTTAATACAATTTTATTGATTTATGTGCAAGAAAAATATATAGGTAATAAGTGAATTGTACCATGGTTTTTAATACAAACTCAACTATGTAGCCACCACCTAGTACATGAAATAGAACAATACCAACCAGTATCCTAGAAGCCTGCTTTGACTATTTTAAACATATTTTTAAAAGCCATTTTGCTGTTTGCTTCATTTCATATATGCACACATAGCTACACATTTTCCTATAGAAAATTGGACACTCAACTACCAAGTACTTCAGCATGTATATTCTCTCAATCCTATTGTCACACTTAAGGTATTTAATATTGAGCAAGTAACATTGAGCAAATAGTAAGGAGCATTTGATATTAGTTTACATTAAATTTTCTCAACTCTTTTAAAGAATGTCCTTTATAGTTGCCTGTTTTTTCCTGCTACACCCAGACTCCAATCAAATTTCATACATTGCACTTGGGTATTGTTACTCTTTAGCTCCTTGAATTTAGGACCATTTGCCTTTTATTTTATTAAAGTCTTTCAAAATATGTTTTTGAAGAGCCCAGGACATTTCAACTGTAAACTTTCCTAATTTCTGAGAACTTCTGCTTTTGTTTCTTTGTGAAAACAAAAATTTTTGATAAGAATACTATATAGGAAATAGTATGTCTTCCAAGTTCATTTCCCCAAAAGGCACAAATGTCTTGTGTTTCCTTATTGGTAATGTCAGGTTTGATTACTTTTTAAAGTGGTATCTGCGAGACCTCTTGGTTGTAAGGGTACGTTTTTTTTCCCTCTATGTTATTTATTAAGTGCCTTCAAGTCGGTTCTGACTCATAACCAGCTGTTCTTTGAAAAGCCTATTTTTCTTTATAATTACAGAGAAATCTATGGGGTGATACTTGGGACATTGTGATAATATTATTTCCACAAGATTTTGTTCTACCCAGTAGTTTTTGTATTTATTAGTGTTCTTTCATTTGAAATTGGGGACTCTAGAATGGGATGGGGCAAGTGTTTTTTTTGTTGTTGTCTTCTAAATTTTATTTGTTGTTATTGGAAATATATATAAGAAAACATACCAATTAAATCGTTTCTACATGTACAGTTAAGTGACATTGATTACATTCTTTGGAGTTGTGCAACCATTCTCGCCTCACATTCTGAGTTGTTCTTCCCTCATCAGCATAACATTACTGCTCCTAAAGATTTTTATCTATTTTGAATTGCTATTGTCAAATTGATCCATATGGCTAGTGTTTAAAAGAACATTATGTTCAGGGTAGACATTTTTTTTTCATTATTATTTTTGAGGTACGCAAAACACACAGAAAACATGCATTCATTTGAACAACCAAATGGCACATTTTGTAAGCCATCTTCCTGCCTGCCGGCACATAGCCTTTTTCTTTCCATGGGTCAAGAGTCTTCATCTACTCTATATCTGTGCCATTGCCTCTGCTTCCATCTCTGGTGTCACTTTCTCTGGTTAGGATCCCATGTTCCGCTCATGCTCCTCCCTGTTGATGGTTCTAGGGTCTTTTGTTCCTGGAATGAAAGATTACTCCCCCATTTTTGTTATACATCTTCTAACTTTACAGTTGAGACGATTGCAATTATTCATGGTAACAATTACTTACTATTGAATCAAAAGAATTCTATCTTTTAACCCATCTAGACAAGATAAAAACTATTAAGTGGGGATTCTATCCTACCCTCCTCATTCTGAAAATAACCACACTCTCGAAAACTTGTAATCCAGCCACTTCATGTCTTTATAGTGCCCCCATTTTTGGTTGTTGTTGTTGTTAGGTGTCGGGGAGTTGGTACCAACTCATAGCGACCTTATGCACAGCAGAACGAAACACTGCCTGATCCTGGGCCAACCTCACTACTGTTGTAGCCAATGTCTAAGTTGCCCGTCTGTATCATCCCTGTGTACGGAGGGGATAGACTTGATCCTTGATGTGAAGAATCCTTCCCTCTTGGTTGGAATTTTAAGCAATTATTTCTATAAGCAAAGGTCAAGTTCATCATATTGTAGCAATTTATACTTGCTTCCTGTATCAAACTTCCTTATCTTCCTGTAGTCGAGTTCTGACCATCATGGTAGACCTATTTTATCTGTTGATCTAAACTGGGTAACTATGAGTCAGAATCAACTTGACAGCAATGGGTTTTTTAAATTGTTCAGTTTTAAAACTTCAGAAGATATTTTTGTTCAGAGATATCTCAGGGCAGTAGTTTCAGTGGTTATCCATCCTCCATAGCTCCAGAAAGTCTAGAGTTTGTTAGAATTTTAAATTCTGTTCTGCATTTTACCTCCCTTTGATCAAGATTCTTCTGTGGAATCTCTGATCAGAATGTTAAGTAATGGTAGACAGACACTCTCCGGTTCTTGTAGAGTCACATGTACCCAGTGTACACAGGTACACATGGCACAGTAGGCAGTTGTTCATGGAAGCAATTAACCACACATACCATATCCTCCTCCTATTCTTAACTCTCCTTCCTCTGTTGCTCCAGGTGAATAAAGACTAATTGTTGTACTTTGGATGGCCGCCTAAAAGCTTTTAAGACTCTAGGCACTACACAGTGATTTAGCAGGTAGACTAGAAGCAGCACTAAACACGTTATTAGGCCAATTAACTGGGATGTCCTGTGAAACCATGACCTTAAGCTACCAAATCAAGGAGCCAAATCTCGTGAGATACTTGATTGTACATAGCAGCTTCAGTACCTACTCTTTTTTTTTTTTAACTTTTTATTGTGAATTGAGTGAAGGTTTATAGGTTTATAGGCCAGATTATGAGTTTTACATTCAACAAATCATAAAGTTTGTTCATTTCAATAATTGCATTCCCCTCCATTGCAACAACAGTTATCCCACTGCCTCCCTGTGGTTTTGTTTATCCATTCTTCCATTGATGGGCTCTTAGGCTGTCTCCATCTTTTTGCTGTTATAACACTGTGATGAACATCGGTGCACATATATCTACTGATGTTCTGGCTCATGTTTCTTAGGATATATACCAAAGAGAGGGAATGCTGGTTATATGATACTTATATTTTCATCTTTGAGGAAGCACCGTACTGGTGGTTTCCAGAGTGGTTGAGCCATTTTATATTCCTAGTCCTGGTGTGGTGCTGTGGGTTAATGCGCCAGACTGCAAAGCCATTTGAACTGCAAGGTCAGTGGGTCAAGCTCACCAGCTGCTCCTTGGAAACCCTATATAGGGTCGCTATGGTTAGAACTGACTCAACGGCACTTAACAACAACCAATGTAGGAGGATCCCAGTCTCCCCATGGCCTTGCCAACACTTGTTGTTTTCTGTTTTATTCTTTAACTTTTGCTATTAATGCTGGTGTGAGATACCATCTCGTTGTTTTGATATGCATCTCTCAAATGGCTAATGATTGTCAACATTTATTTCGTCCTATGTTTGTTAACTGGAGTCCTGGTGTGGCGCTGTGGGTTAATGCGCCAGATTGCAAAGCCATATTAACTGCAAGGATGGTGGTTCAAACTCACCAGCTGCTCCTTGGAAACAGGGTTTTTATGGGTTGGAACCAACTCGACAGTACTTCACAACAACTATAATGTTTATTAACTGCCTGAATATCTTTTCTGGTGAAATGTCTATGCATGTCCTGTGCCATTTTAAAATTGTGTTGTGTTTTTCTTGTAGAAGAGTCGTAGATTTCTATAAATTTTAGAGATTACACCCTTGTCTGATAATGTTGCAAAATATTTTTTCCTAGTTTGTAGGCTCCCTTGTTACTCTCTTGACTAAATCTTTTGATAAATGTAAATGTCTGATTTTTTTAGGAGGTTCCAGTCATGTAGTTTGACTTCTACTATTCGTGTGTTTTTAGTAATGTTTGATAGTGTATTTTTATTCCATTGTCAATTTGTCCGTATTTTTTCATTGATGATCTTGGTAATCCTAGGTTTTACTTTTATATCTTTAATCCATGCTGAGTTTATTTTTGTATCAGCTGTGAAATGGGTCTGGTTTCATTTTTCTGCAAATGAATTTCCAATTTTCCAGCAACATTTATTAAAGAGATTTATCTCTTCCCCATTTAATGTGTTTTGGCGCTTTGTCAAAGACCAGCTGAATACCTGTAGATAGATTTACGGCTGGGTTTTGTCTGGGTTCTCTATTCTGTTTCATTGATGTATGTATTTTTCCTTGTACCAATACGAGGTTGTTTTGACTAATGTGGCTGTGTAGTAAATTTTGAGATAAGGGAATGACAGGCCTCCCAACTTTCTTCTTTAGCTGTGCTTTGTTTATCTAAGGTCTCTTTCCTATCCATATAAAGTTCATGATCTTTTTTCCAACTCTTTAAAAAATGATGTTGGAATCTGGATTGGGATTGCATTATATTTGTAGATTGCTTTGGGTAGCATTTCACAATGCTAAGTCTTCCTATCCATAGTATATTCTTTCCTTTTTGTAAGTCTCTTGGTTTCTCGTAGTAGTGCTTTGTAGTTTCCTTTGTATATGTTTTTTAATTTTGTGGTTAATTTTATCCCTAACTATTTCATTTATTGTAAATGGTATTGATTTCAAGAAAGTGAGGCAGCACAAGAGGCACTCACTCATCTCTGCCAAGAAATTTGGAAGACAACTATCTGGCCGA
>NW_006408740.1:2149100-2178250 GCF_000296735.1 Chrysochloris asiatica
AGTCGCTGGAGAAGGATGTCATGCTGGGTAAGGTGGAGGGTCAGAGAAAAAGAGGAAGACCCCTAACGAGATGGATTGGCCAGGTGGCATCATTGATGGCGTCAAGTGTGGCGGCGGTAGTGAGGTTGGCCCAGGATCGGACATTGTTTCATTCTGCTGTGCATAGGGTCGCTATGAGTCGGTTCACCTGACAACAACAACAACAACAAATGGTATTGATTTCCTAATTTCCTCTTCAGAGCTGTCATTATTAGTATATAGGAATCCAACTGATTTTTGTATATTGATCTTGTTACCTTCCACTTTTCTGAACCTTTCAATGAGTTCTAGTAATTTTTTTTGCTGAGTCTTTGAGATTTTCTATGTATAGGATCATATCATCTGCAAGTAGAGTTTTACTTCTTTGTTAATATGTTGTTGCTGTTAAGTGCTGTTGAGTTGGTTCTGACCCATAGCGACCCTGTATACGGTTTCCAAGGAGCAGCTGGTGAGCTTGAACTACCAAATTTGCAGTTCAAACGGCTTTGCAGTCTGGCACATTAACCCACAGCACCACAGGATACCTTTAATTTCCCTTTCTTGCCTTATAGCTCTGGCTAATACTTTCAACACAATATTGAATAGGAGTGATGATGAAGGACATACTTTTCTGCTTCCTTTTTTTTTTTTTTTGCGAAGGGAATGCTTTCAGTTTCTCTATTAAGAATAATGTTGCTGTTGGATTTGTATATCTGCTCTTATATTGTACATTGAAGAATTTTCCTGTCAGTTCCTACTTTGTTGAGTGTTTTTATCAAGAATGAATGTTGGATATCATCAGGTGCCTTTTTTTGCATCAATCAATATGATCATGTGATTCTTTTCCATTTTTTTCATATTTATATGGTGGATTATGTTGATTGTTTGTAGTATCGAACCATCCTTGCTTCCCTGGTATGACTCTCGCATGGTCGTGATGTATTTTTTTTTTTTTTTTTATGTTGAATTATATTGGCTAAGATTTTGTTGAGAAATTTTGCGTCTATGTTTATGAGAGATACTGGTCTATAATTATCTTTTTTACTGATGTTTTTACCTGGTTTTTGTATGAGGGTTATACTTGCTTCATTAAATGTGTTGGGGAGTTTTTCATCCTTTTCTGTTTTCTGGAATAGTTTGAGTATAGTTGGTATTACTATTCTCTGAATGTTTGGTTAAATTCACCATTAAAGCCATCTGGATCTGGACATTTTTTATTGGGAGGTTTGTAATGACCTGATCAGTTTCTTCTTTAGTTGTGGTGGTGGTGGTGGTGGTTTCCGTGGAGTTGGCTCTGACTCATAGGGACCCTATACAGGGTTTCCAAGGCCGTAAATCTTTATGGTAGCTGAAAGCCTCATCTTTCTCCCACGGAACAGCTCATAGTTTCGAACTGGTGACCTTGAGGTTCGCAGCCCGATTTGTAACCACAACACTATAGGTCTGTCCATGTTTTCTACTTCACTTTAGTTTAGGTAGGTTGTATTTTTCTTAAAATGTATCCACATCTTCTATATTTTTAAAGTTTCTTGGGGAACAGTTTTCATTGTTGTTGTTAAATGCCATTGTTGTTGTTGTTAAGTGCCGTAGAGTCAGTTCCGACCCATAGCGACCCTGTACAGGGTTTCTGAGGGTGTAAATCTTTACGGGAGTAGAAAGCCTCATCTTTCTCCCGCGAAGCGGATGGTAGTTTGGAACCGCCGACCTTAAGGTTCATAGCCCGATTCGTAACCACTATGAATCAGTTCCAAATCATAAGTCAGTTCTGAGGCGTGACTAATGGGTTTGAATCACTGACCTGTGGTTTATGCTGATCTTATGGTTCAGTGCTTATCCTCCAGTGCTAATACTTTTGTTATTACACATTTTATATCCATTGGGTCTGTTGTAAAGTCACCCAATGCATGTTATTTGTATCTTCTTCCTCATTTCTTTCGTTAGATTTGCCAGTGATTTGTCAATTTTATTAAGCCTTTCAAAGAACTTACTGTCTTGGTGATTCTCTTCTTTTGTTTTCTAATTAATTTATTTCTGCTCTAATCTTTGCTATTTCCTTTTTTCTGATTACTTTTTCTTTTATGCTTTCTTTACTGGGATTTGGAGATATTTTGTTAATGTGTTGATTTGGGTTCTTTCTTTTTTGGATGGTTGCTTTTATTGCTATAAATTGCCTTCTGGTAGCGTAGTGGTTACGAATCGGGCTGCGAACCTTAAGGTCCGCGGTTCGAAACTACCAGCTGCTCCGCGGGAGAAAGATCAGGCGTTCTACTCCCGTAAAGATTTACACCCTCGGAAACCCTGTACAGGGTCGCTATGGGTCGAAACCGACTCGACGGCACTAAACAACAAAAAAACAACCACTGCTTTTACTGTGTTCCAAAGAAAGTTTTAATATGTTGTGCTTTTGTTCTCATTTGAGTCATGGATTTTGTTGTTGTTGTTTTGTTCTATTAATCAGTAGCTTTTAATCAGGGTGCTAACTCAGTTTTCATATATTTGATTTTTTTCCCTTGATCTTCCAATTGTAGATTTTTAATACATAGCATTGTCATCCAAAAAAGATGGTTATTGATGTTTTAAAATTTGTTGAGGCTTGCTTTGTGGCCTAACAGTATATTTTTTAGAATGGTTCATGTGCACTGGAAAAGAGAGGTATTGTACTATTGTTAGGTTGAGTGCTCTGTATAAATCTATGAGATCAAGTAGATTATATTGTTTAGTTCCTCTGTGTCTTTGTTGAGTTTTTTATAGTTGTTCTGTTCTTACACAAATGTGGTGTATTAAAATCTCCTATTATTGTTAAAAAGGAGCTCTGGTAGCGTAGTGGTTATGAATCAGGCTGCGAACCGCAAGGTCAGCAGTTCGAAACTACCAGCTGTTCCGCGGGAGAAAGATGAGGCGTTCTGCTCCTGTAAAGATTTACAGCCTCGGAAACCCTGTACAGGGTCGCTATGGGTCGGAATCGACTCGACGGCACTTAACAACAACAACAACAACATTATTGTTAAAAGTTCTCCTATGGCGCTGTAGGATAAGTGCTTAACTGCAAGGTTAGTGATTCAAACCCACCAGCAGCTCCTTGGAAACCCTGTAAGTGCCATGGAGAATTGGAACTGACTCTACAGCACTTAACAATAAACAATTATTATTGTTAAGTTGTCTATTGCTTTCTGTAGTTCTATTAAGAGTTTGATTTTTCTGTCCTTTAATTTTTAACTTGTTTGTTTTTGTGTGTAAGGTGTTCCTCTTGTAGATAGCATATTGAAGGATCCTGTTTTTGTATCCATTCTGCTACTCTTTTTCTCTTGACTGGTATATTTAATCCATTGATGTTCAGTGTAATTATCGATAGGTATGAATTGATTGCAATTAGTTTGCTTTGTGATTTTTTTTTGTGGTGCTGCTGGTTTCTTTGTTCTACATGTTTCTGTGCTGAGTTTACTACCTCCCTCTCCCAGTGCATTTTCTTGTCAGTTTCTTCATGGTTTTAATGTTTACAAAATTTCAAGGAATTTACTTTCCTTACTTTTGATGTTAAGGTGTATTAAGATTTTGTGAGGTTACCATGTAATTTATTAACTTCTTCCCATTTTAAAACTGTTTAATCTTGAAATCTACTTGACTTCCTCACCATCTAGAATTCTATAAGTATACTTTCCCTTTTTTTTTTTTTTTCTTTGTAGTTATCTTCATTATGATTTGATATCCAATTCCCCATTTTCAGTCTTGTAGTTTTGTTTTACATTAAATACATCTATATCTGTATTGGACTCTTGGTGTGGTGCTGTTGGATCAGCACTGGCCTACAGACTATAAGGTCGGCAGTTCAAACCCACCAGCTACTCCTCAGAAACCATATACAGAGTCGCCATGAGTCAGAACCAACTCAGTGGCACTTAACAACTGCATACCTGGATTAAATTCTAGTTGCTGTTGCCGTGCATGTCAATTTCTGGTTGTTGTCTGCTGTTGTTTTTCAGTCAAAGGACTCCCTTTAGTATTTTTAGTAAAGTTGGATTGCGTTTTTACAAATTTATTTAATTTCTCTTTATCCGAAAATGTTCTAAGCTCACCATCATAATTGAAGGACAGTTTTGCTGGGTATATGATTCTTGGTTGGCAGTTCTTTTTTTCAGAGTTTTGTATGTCTCTTCATTGCCTTCTTTCCTTTGTGACAGTAATTCTCTGTCCTGGTTTCTTCCTGTTTATTTGGCCTCTCCTTTCTTTGTTAAGTGGTATGGCGCTGCAGGATAAGCACTCAACTCCAAGGTTTGTTTGAACCACAAGGTTGGTGGTTCAAACTCGCCATGTGCTCTTTAGAAACCCTACACAGGGTCGCTATGAGTCAGAATTGATTCGACAGCACTTAACAACAACGGCATTCTTTGCTAACTGAGCTCTTGTGGCACTGTAAGATGATCACTGGCTTGCTAACCACAAGGTTGGCAGTTCAAACCCACCAGGCACTATGCAGAAACAAGATGAGGCTTTCTGCTCCCGTAAAGATATATAGCTTCGAAAACCCTATACAAATTCAGTATGAGTCAGAATCGACTTGATGGCTATGTGTTTCTTTGCTCACTTTCTTTGGTTCCTGTTTAAATGAGGGGGCTTCAGAAAGGTGGAAAAATTCCAATATCTTTTCATTCCATTTTTCCAAGAATTTTTGGAAGCCCCCTTGTATTACTGGTCTTAAAGTTCTATCTTCCTTCTTTGGATACTTACCTGTGTTCACTCACCATTGTTTCATAGATAACTTGCCTGGGCTGGTTTTTTTAAATGTTTTATTGTGAATTAAGTGACAGTTTACATGGGAAAACATTAGTTTTACATTCATCCTATTGTATATCGTTTCATTGACATGGTTACAATCCCTTCCATGCATCATCAACCAACCAAAGGGTATATCATACTGTTTTTGTTTTTTTAAAGCTTTTTTTGTCTGAAGGCTTACAGGATAGATCACCATTTTTACATTCAGCAGATGATTATGATTACAATACCCTTCATGCACCTTGTTGTTGTTATGTGCTGTGCAGTGGGTTCCGACTCAGCGGCCCTGTACAGGGTTTCCGAGGCTGTAAACCTTTACGGGAGTAGAAAGCCTCATTTTTCTCCCGTGGAACAGCTGGTAGTTTAGAACTGCTGACCTTGCGGTTCACAGCCCGATTTGTAACCACTGCGCTACCAGAGCTCCTTAGTATTTATCTTTATTACCCTTATTTACTATTTTTAAAAAATATATATTTGTTTAAATGTCCAAAGGGCACATTTTGCAAGCCAGCCACCTGTCCACAGGTGCACTGCTTTTGTCAATCCATGGGCCTGAAGTCGTCTGCTGTTCGGTTTCTCTATGCCATTGCCTCTGCCACCATCTCTATTGTCGCTGCTCTTCTGGTCAGGATCCCTTGCTTATCTCATGTTCTTCCCTCTTAAGGGTCCTAGGGTTCCCTGTTCCTGAAATGACATATTAACTGTTCCCCCTTTTAGTTGCTCCTCTTCTACATTTACAGTTGTGACCATCGCCATTAGAGCTGAAAGCAGTTACTTGCAGTTGTATCATAAAGTTTTATGCTCCTCATTGTCAGACCCATTTGGACAGGAGGAAAACTATTCAGTTGGGTTTCTGTCTTACTCCCTGTGTTTTGATGCTAAGCACCCCCATGAAAGCTTGTAAGCCAGTCACTTCATGCCTTTATTGTTGTTGTTAAGTGCTTTTGAGTTAGTGCTGACCCATAGCAACCCTATATGGGGTTTCTAGCCCCCCGATTTTGATAGCCAAAGTCTAAGTTGCCTAACCCTATCAACCCCCAGTGTATTGAGGAGACATGCTTTATCCTTGATATGGAGAATCCGTTCTTATTTGATTGGAATTTTGAGCAGCCTTATCCATAATCCATAAGGGTCCAGTAGATCAGGTTTTATCAGTTTACTTCTTTTTCTTTATATGGAGGAATTCTGGTCAGCAAGCCATCCATGCTAAGTCCAGTGGGTACTATCTGCAAGTCTGGGAGTTCTTGTATACCTTTCCCTTTTTCGGATATGGTTGCCTCAGCTGTTTAAACGGTAACCTTCACCCAGCTACCAGACTTATCCTTTTAAAACTTCAGTTGTTTATTTACCAGTTGCCTTTACTTAGAATAAAATCCAGTTTGTTGGCCATGTTGTTGTTGTTAGGTGCCGTCGAGTCAGTACTGACTCATAGTGACCCTATGCACAACAGAATGAAACACTTCTCTGGTCCTGGCCAACCTCATAATTGTTGCCACACTTGAGCCCATTGTTTTTGCCACTTTGCCAATCCATCTCTCTGGGTGTCTTCCTCTTTTTCTCTGACCAGCCAACTTACCAAACATGATACCCTTTTCCAGAGACTGACAGTATGTTTTTTCCTGACACTATGTCTGAAGTATGAGAGACGAAGTTTGGCCATCCTGGCCTCCAAGGAGCACCTGGCTGCACTTCTTCCAGCACAGAGCTGTTTGTTATTTTGACAAATATTCTCCACCAACACCACAACTCAAAAACATCAATTCTTCTACGATCTCCTTCATTAACTGTCCAGCTTTCGCATGCATATGAGGTTACTGAAAATACCATGGCTTGGATCAGGCACACCTTAGTCCTCAAGCTGACATCTTTGCTCTTCAGCACTTTAAAAAGGTCTTGTGCAGCAGATTAGCCTAATGCAATATGTTGTTTGATTTCTTGACTGCTGCTTCCATGATTGTTGATGGTTGATCCAAGCAGAATGAAGTCCTTGACAACTTCAATCTTTTCTCCGTTGATCAGAATGTTGTTTATTGGTCCAGTGGTGAGGATTTTTGTTTTCTTGAAATTGAGATGTAATTCATACCGAAGGCTGTGGTCTTTGATCTTCATCAGTAAGTATTTTTAAGTCCTCTTCACTCTGATCTCTGGTAGCGTAGTAGTTACGAATTGGGCTGCTAATCTCATGGTCAGCAGTTCGAAACTACCAGCTGTTTCGCAGGAGAAAGATGAGGCTTGTGCTCCCATAAAGATTCACAGCCTCAGAAACCCTGTACAGGGCCGCTATGAGTCAGTACTGACTCCACAGCACATAACAACAAAAACAAACTTTCAGCAAGCAAGATTGTATCATCTGCTTATCGCCCGTTGTTCCTGAGTCTTCCTCTAATCCTGATGCCACGTTTTCTTCGTATAACCCAGCTTCTCAGTTATTTGCTCAGCATATAGGGTGAATAAGTATGGTAAAAGAATATAACCCTGTCTCACAGCTTTCTTAATTTTAAAAACCATTCAGTGTTTCCATGTTCTGTTTGAACACCTGCCTCTTGGTCCATGTACAAATTCCTCATGAGCACAATTAAATGTTCAGGAATACTCATTCTTGGCAATGTTGTCCATAGCTTGTCATAATCCGCACAATTGAAAGCCTCTGCTTAGTCAGTAAAGCACAGGTAAACATCTTTCTGGTATTTTCTGCTTTCAGCCAAGATCCATCGGACATCAGCAATGATTTCCCTTGTTCCACGTCCTCTTCTGAATCTGGCTTGAACCTCTGGAAGTTCTCTGTCAATGTATGCTTGCAGCCACTTTTGTATTACCTTTAGTAACACTTTACTCGCTTGGACTATCAAAGACATTGATTGTCTGATGATTTCTGCATTCCGTTGGGTTCTCTTTGCTGCATTCTCTTTGGAATGGGCACAAATACAGATCTCTTCCAATCAGTTGGCCAGATAGTTATCTTCCAAATTTCTTGGCATAGATGAGTGAGGCCTCCAGTGTTGCCTCACTTTCTTGAAAGATTTCAATTTTTATTCCATCAATTCCTGGTGCCTTGTTCTTTGCCAATTCCTTCAGTGCACCTTGGACTTCTTTCTTTAGTATCATTGGCTCTTGATCATATGCTACCTCTTGAAATGGTTGAATATCAACCATTTCCTTTTGGTATAGTGACTATTCCTTCCATCTTTTTTGATGCTTTCTGCATCATTCAATAATTTGCACAGAGAATCCTTCAATAATGAAAGTCGAGGCTTGAATTTTTTTCAGAGTGTGTTCTTCCTTTTTAGTTCTGACTTCAGATCTATGCCATTTTGTTATAGTGTTTGACTTTGTCTTCTCGAGCTGAGCTTTGAAATTTTCTGTTCAGCTCTGATATGTCCTCATTTCATCCATTTGCTTTAGCATATCTGCTTGAGAGCATGTATCAGTGTCTTTTCTGACATCCGTTTTGCCTTTTCCTTCTTTCTTGTCTTCTCAGTGACTTTTTGCTTTCTTCATGTATGCTGTTCTTGATGTCATCCCACAACTCTTGTAGTCTTCAGTGTTTAATGTTTCAAATCTTTTCTTCAGATGATCTCTAAATTCAGTTGGGATATATTCAAGGTCATATTTTTGGTTCCCGTGGACTTATTTTCATTTTCTTCAGCTTCAGTCTTAATTTGCATATGAGCAATTGATGGTCTCTTCCACAATCTGCCCCTGGCCTTGTATTGACTGATGATACAGAGCTTTTCCATCATCTCTTTCCATAGCCTATAGGTGTCTACTAGGAGTCCTGGTGTGGCGCTGTGGGTTAATGTGCCAGACTGCAAATCCGTTTGAACTTCAAGGTCGGTGTTTCAGACTCACCAGCTACTCCTTGGAAACCCTATACAGGGTTGCTTGGGTCAGAAGCAACTCGACAGCACTTTACAACAATAGAAATCTACATTATTTGGCCCCTGCCCCATAATCCAACTTCATTTACTATTTTCATTCTTCTCCTTTTTTCACTATATTCTCACTCATTGTTGGGCAATAGAAGTATTACATGAGCCATGTGTTCAATTTTAAATTTCCTGCTAGCCTAATTAAAGGTGCCCTGGTAGCATAACGGATTATGAGCTGAGCTACTAACAGTAAGGTCCGTGTTTGAATGTGACTGCTAAACAGGACAGAGACAAGGCTTTCTGCCCCTGTAAATATTATGGTCTTGGAAACCCTGTACAGAGCTGCTATGAGTCAGAACTGACTTGGTAGCACACAACCGTCACCACCAGTAGCCTGTTTTTAAGAAAAGTAGAAACAGATAAAATTGATTTTAATGATATATTTTCTTTAGTCCAACATATCCAAAATAGCATTTCAACAGAAGTATAGTAGTTCTACTCTGTACATGTGGGTTGCCATGAGTTTGAATAGAAACTTGATGACACCTAACAACAACGTATGTAATGACTATCAAAAAGTTGAGGAAACTAAAGACAGAAAGTAATAAAGAGGCAGAGAAATAGGATATTTGTCCAGTTTTTGTGTTCCACTCTTTTTTTTATTGGCATTATCTGATCTTGGGAAAATTATTTAACTTCTAAGTGTTTCAGTTTCTTCAAAAGAGGAGTTAATGGTACCTTTTTCTTGGGGCTGTTGTGAAGATTATATGAGTTATAATATATGCATAATTCTTGTATATGACAGGACTTCAAAAACTCATGGAAAAGTGCAATTGAAAGATAGTGTATTTTTTTCCATGGACGTTTCAAAGCCCTCTCATTTAGTGGAAGTTATGTGCTAGGCACTGTCCTGTTTGTTACTAGTGATCTTGAATATTATTTGGGTGGCAAGGGAGTCCTGGTGTGGTGCTTATCCTGGTGTAGGATAAGCTCTGGACTGCTTAAACCACATGGTTGGCAGCTCAAACCTACCAGTTGCTCCTCAGAAACCCTATACAGGATCGCTATAAGTCGGAAGTGACTTGATGGCACACAACAATAAAGGGAATTAAAAACAAACAAGCAAACGTAGATCATGTCGTGCTTTAACCTCTTATTTTAGTATTCTGAAATTAGTTTCTTAATCTTTCCCCTTCAGTATTCATCATGGCATACCTGGTCAAATCTGCTATGTCCAAATTAGATTTATCGTAGACTACCTTATTTTAAAGGAGCTCTGGTAGCGTAGTGGTTACGAATTGGGCTGCGAACCTTAAGGCCAGCAGTTCGAAACTACCAGCCGCTCCGCGGGAGAAAGATGAGGCGTTGTGCCTCCCGTATATAGATTTACAGCCTCGGAAACCCTGTACAGGGTCACTATGGGTCAGAACCGACTCGACGGCACTAAACAACAACAACAACTGGTAGCGTAGTGGTTATGAATTGGGCTGCTAACCTCAAGGTCAGCAGCTTGAAACTACCAGCTGTTCCGTGGGAGAAAGATGAGGCTTTCTGCTCCTGTAAAGATTTGCAGCCTCGGAAACCCTGTGCAGGGTCACTATGAGTCGGAACTGACTCCACGGTACTTAATAACAATAACAACAACCTTATTTTAGGAAATGGTACCAGTTGCTCATGTTCTGTAATCTAGGTACTATACTGATACTGGGGTGACCTCTCTGTTGTTCCCCTCTTGCCCCAGCATTCAAGACATCAGCAGGCCTTACTTTTTTACTTCAAAAATGTATCTCAGGTCTTTCCGCTTTGATTCATTTAACCACTATTTATTATTCAGCTAAAATATGCCAAGTGTTTTGGTTCTAGCGATGCAATGATCTTACATTCTTATATAGGGAGAAACGAATGGTAAAAAAGTGAGTATTTTTTGGCTTTAAGTGCTACACAGAACAAGGAAGGGAGAGAGGACTGAAGGTGTTGAAGGAAGCTGCTTTACATTTGGTAACCACGCAAGGCTTCTCTGATGAGTTGAACATTTGAATAGAGACTTAGGTAGGACAAACTTGCCATGGAAATACTTACTTTATGTTTGAAAGGAAAGCATTGCAGGCAAGAGGAAACTTTAATACAATAACCTTAAGAATGTAGGGTCTATGACCTGTTCAGGAACTAGCATAGAGGCTGGTGGGACTGAAGCAGAGCCAGCAGACGGGAGAGTGGGAGAAGATGAAGTAAAAGATTATAAGTGACAGGTCATAAAGGGTCTTGCATGCCATCTTTAGGATTGTGGCTTTTATTCTGAGTGTGAAGAAAAGCTGTTGGACCAAGCCATTATTTTCTCTTAGTTGGACCAGTGCAGTACTCGCTCTTGTTCTCATTTATGGCATTTTCCTAATCTACACATCATTCAAATTATTTCCATTGCATTTAGGATAAAATCCATGCCTTAATGTACAAGTTTTTCTGTGATTTGATTGTGCCTGCTTATCTTCCAGGGTCATCTTGTGCCACTCCTCCTCAGTTACAATCTACTCTGCTCAGTTACAATTTAATCTTAAAGACCTTCCTTTAGTTTTAGAACATGCCTCAGGAACACATGCTATTTCCCATTTTAGTTTTCTTTTTATTTTCTTCCCAATTTTTCATTTAGAAAAAATTTCAAGATAGGAAATGTTTGAAACATGAGAAATACAGTAAACATCCGTGTAACCTTTATTGTCTGTTATCATTTGTGACATTTTACTGTGGTTGCTTTGGTCAGAACTTAATGTCTTTTTTTAGATACCCCTTCCTTGATTTAATGGAGCCCTGGTGGCTCTGGTTAAAGCACTAAACCACTAACCTGAGGGTTGGTGGTTTGAACTCAGGCACTCCGTGTGAGATGGGTGTAGCAGTGTGCTTCTATAGAGATTTACAGCCTTGGAAACCCTTTTGGGTATAAGATCTCTATGTGTCGGATTGATTCCATGGCAATGGATATTTTTGGTCTGTGATATAATTCTCCTTGTTTTCCAGAATTGTTTCAAGTTAATTTCCTTATACTACTTAAGAGAATTGAGTAGAATTCACTTGTTAACTTATTTTCTTTCTTGACTTGTTGGATAGAGGCTTCAAAAGGACATGGGTTATCTTTTTTCTCACCTGTATTCCAACAAGGACAGTGTAATACAATTTAAGCATTCATTAACTATTTGTTGTTCTCTTTTTTTAAGATGGTCACTTTAATCCTGAGGTAGTCAAGTATCGGCAGTTGTGCTTCAAGTCACAGTACAAGCGATACCTCAACTCTCAGCAGCAGTATTTCCATCGACTGCTGAAGCAGATACTTGCTTCCCGGAGTGTAAGTACTATTGGGAACTGGATATAAAATGTGGGCAGTGAATGCAGAGATTTCGTGACTTAAAAGAATTAAATCTTGACACAGTTATAGCTTAATTCTTATGATCAATTATAAGATACTTCCTGCTTTTAGAGATGTTAAAATATGGGCATCTTAAAATTGATGAGAGAGTAGTCTCAGTATTTGCTAAGGTAAGTGAGTGGAGTTTAGACACATAGTGGGTAATTGTGAAAAGTAGGTTGCTCTGGAATTGATGTATAATTGTGCACAGCCTCCAATAGCCTTGTGGATATGAAGTATACTAGGTTCTAGACCAGGTCATCAATTCTTAGAGGTAAAGTTGTTTTGTCTTTAAGTGGTATAGAAATACTTGATGTATATTTTAAGCATTCATTCTTAATAGGACAGTTCAACATTCAGGTCTGAGATTTTTCACCTTGTAATAATCAACCTAGGCACATTTTTTTTTTGCTTCCAAAAGTTGTTGGAAAAAAATCCGATTACCTTTTCATTCCATTTTTCCTTGAACTTTTTGAACTCCCCAGCCCCGATACTTTCTTCATAACCTAGGGTAAGGGAGTTGAGTTTGTGAAACACAGTAGGAAAATGTCCTTTGTTCTGGAGCACAATTTTAATAATAGCATGTACCACATTTGATCTCTTCTAGGATCTACTTGAGATGGCCCGAAGAAGTGGCCCATCCATTCCCCTCCGGCACAAACGCCCTTCCCCTTCACGCACCCCTGAGGAGCGAGAGTGGCGTACCCAGCAGCGATATTTGAAAGTTTTGAGGGAAGTGAAGGAGGAGTGTGGTGATACCGCTTTATCATCTGATGAAGAAGGTGCATGTCCATGAGCCCTTGGGGTGACTGGGGTGTCAGATTTATATTTGGAGCCAGTGGTAGCTATGTATCTCCCCAAAAAGGAAGCCCTCAAAGTTTGCTTGTTTGATGGGTGGTTGGTGGAACTCAAAAACTCTTGGTCTTTGGGTCACTGAGACATTCCTGTTAGGTGGGAAATGACTGTATGCATTGTTTACCCTTAATGCTTAAGTGGCATTAGCGTTTAGGTTAGAACCTATTGGACAAATCCCTGCTTGGCAGGGCTCTTTCCACAATAGGCTTGTCTGGTCCTATTGTGCCGCTTGAGAGAACTGCTTTTCCCCTTACAGGAGAGTAGTAGTGACTGTTGGCCTACTGCAATGCGACCCATCACTCTGGTGACGCCTCTCTTCCTGGAAGAGCTGTTTAAATGACCTAAGTGTGTTCCAGTCCATCTGGGGAAGGGTCAGAAAGGAATGTGGAACCCTGGCCTCCATGTGGTTGTCTTAGTCTTGTTGAACCCAAATGGCCACTTACCCAATCTCCCCTATTGGAGTCCACAGCCACGTTGGATTTACAAGAAAAATTTTCTTTTGAAGATCTCAGCTCATGGCTTCCGAGCTCTCCAGCGTGTTCTCCTAGTCCTGCGGTACCCCTCAGGGTGGTGCCCACACTTTCAACCATGGATATGAAAACTGCAGGTGAGAACTGAGCTGATAATGTTGGCACTCTGATAAATCAGGGTGTAGATATGAGAACGTCATTTGAGGGAGGGAGATAGTACATTCTTTTTTTAAGTTTTTATTGTGAATTTAGTGATAGTTTACATGGGAGAACATCGGTTTTACACTTGTATCCTATTGTATTTCATTTCATTGCAATGATTACAATCTCCTCCGTACATCATCATTCAACAGTATTTGCTTCTATTCCCTCTATTTTGTATGTGTGTGTTGGTGGGGATGTACCCCAAAGCACTCAGGAATATATAGTAATTTAAACAACCAAAGGGCATAATCTGCAAGTCTGCCTCATGGGTGCCAGCACACAGCCTTTCTCTTTCCATGAGTCTAGAGTCCTCAGTTGTTTTCTATCTCCATGTTCTCATCTCTGCCTCAATCTCTGGTGTCGCTGCTTCTCTGGATAGAGTTCCACATTCTGCTCGTGCTCTTCTCCTTTGATGGCCCTAGGGTCCTCTGTTCCTGGACTGTAAGATTAACTGTTCTTCCCTTTGTGTTGCAAAACTTTTATCTTTACAGTTGTGACAGTCACAGTTAGTCATGATAACAATTACTATAAGAATCTTACCCCCATCTCCTTTCACCAGACCTGTCTAGACAAGTTGAAAGCTATTCATTGGGGATTGTGCCTTCCCCTGTTCACTCTGAAACTAAACTCTCCCCTGAAAACTTGTAAGCCAGTCACTTAGTGCCTTATCGCCCCCCCAATTTTAGGTAGCCATTGTCTGTATAAGTTTCCTGTCCCTATCATCCCTGTGTACAGTGTGGATAGGATTGATCCTTGATGTGAGATGCTAGATTCTTAACCTTCCAGGAAAACAAAGCAATCTTACTTAGAACTAGGAGATCTGGATGAAAGTTTTTACCACTTTTTCACATTAGGCTGCTTCCTGGAGTTTAAATAAAGTAGGGGCCTAGATATAAGATGTGAGCAATGAACTCACAGATTTTATGACTTAAAGAGGTTCAGAATATAACTTGACTCTTATAATCAATTTTAAGATATATTCTGATTTAAGGGATGTTATAACATGAAAAATGTCTATGTTAAAATTGATGAAACAGTATAGCTTCAGTATTTACTAAGAAAAACAAGTGAATTTCAAATTCATAGTGGGTTATTATGAAAGCTAGGTTGCACTGGAATTGGTGTATAAATGTGAACAGTCTCATAGTACTTTGATGAATATGAAATACAGTAAGCTGTATGGCCTCTTAAAGTGCTCTGGTAGTGTAGTAGTGGTTACAAGTTGGGTTGCTAACCTGAAGGTCAGCAGTTTGAAACTACCAGTTATTTCGTGGGAGAAAGATGAGGCTTTCTGTTCCCATAAATATTTATGTAACTGTCTACAAGGTCGCTTTGAGTTGGAACTGATTCTATGGCTCATGACTAACCAACCAATATGGCCTCTTGTTTTTGGACCTACCTTCCATTTTTTGTGTTTTGTGTGTGTGTGTGTGTGTTTTTTAATGTCCTCAGGAGCTGACTAGCTGGTTGTTTTAATATTAAAGAATGAAGAGTGCAGTATCTTAAAGCAAAATAGCAGTACTAATGGATGATAATACAGTAAGAGGGGTAACTAGAGCCATAACAGTTTCTTAGAAAGCTATGACATTAGGAAGAATTTTTATTTGGAGTTGGAATCAAGATGAGTATTAAGAACCTGTTTTTTGTTAAGTGCCATCGAGTTGGTTCCGACTCATAGCAACCCTATTGTGTAGGGTTTCTGAGGAGCAGCTGGTGAGCTTGAACCACCAACTTTGCAGTTCAAATGGCTTTGCAGTCTGACGCATTAACCCACAGCGCCACTCCTGTTTTATTGTTGTTGTTGTTATGTGCCGTCGAGTCGGTTCCGACCCATAGCGACGCTGTACAGGGTTTCTGAGGCTGTAAATCTTTACGGGACCAGAACGCCTCATCTTTCTCCTGCGGAGCGGCTGGTAGTTTCGAGCTGCTGGCCTTAAGGTTCGCAGCCCGATTTGTAACCACTACGCTACCAGAGCTCCTTAGGACTCCTGTTTAGGACTAGATAAATAACTAATCATTGTTACTGATATTGTATGCAGTCATTGTATGCAGATATTGAAGCGTTATTCCTATAACCATTTCTTAGATTTTTGGCATTTGTATTACACAAGAATCTTAGGGAAACAGATACCTTGAGTATGACAAGTGATGAGAAAATTTTAAGTTTGAGCGTCTTGGTAGTGGCTGATGTAGTCCATGTGATTTGATTCATTTTCTCTCAGATAAAGTAGAACTGGGGGACGGTGACCTGAAGATAATGTTAAAGAAGCACCATGAGAAGCGGAAACATCAACCAGTAAGATGAGGCGGGAGTGGTCACTAGTGGTTGTTGGTTTGCTCTCTCTCGACTGGATATCCTAAGGTATATAAAGGTAGTCACTATCACAACAGGAGTAAGCACAAAGACTAGTTAACATCAAAGATGGTGAGAAGATGACAAGTGCTGTGATTTTAATCTGGTTTAATATTTACAGTAGCATAGTGGTTACGAATAGGGCTGCTAATCTCACGGTCAGTGGTTCGAAACTACCAGCTGTTCCGCAGGAGAAAGATGAGGCTTTCTGCTCCTGTAAAGATTCACAGCCTCGGAAACCCTGTACAGGGTCGCTATAAGTCGGAACCGACTCCACGGCACACAACAACAACAATCTTTATAACAGTGTTGTTGTTGAATGCCACTGAGTTGGTTCCAACTTGTAGCAATCCTGTATAGGGTTTCCAAGGAGCAGCTGGTGGGTTTAAACAGCTGACCCTACATTTGACAGTCCAGTGTTTATCCTACAGTGCCGTGCCAGGACTCCCATTACAACAATACTGGGTGGGAGGTATATGAATCATGACCTCCATTTTGTTGCCAGTGCTTAGAAATGTTAAAGAGCTTGTCCAAGGTCCTTTGGCTAGGAAGTGGTAGAGCCAAGAGTCAGTTCTGTGCCCTTTCCACTTTTTTACTCTCTCTCTTTTACTTTTACCAAATCAAGGTAATGCTACTAAAGCTAAACCACAGAGTATAGTGGGAAAAGAATCTGTCTTTTGAGGAAGATAAAAGACAGTCCATCTAAGACAAGAGTAGTGATGTAGGAAGAATCCCAGTATCATGCATGAAAGACATATGAGTCAGAAGTCAGAATTGTTTTCATCTCTGTCTTTCATGCATGATACTGGGAAAATTTCTCATATTCTCTTAACACCATTTTCCTTGGAAACTAAATATAAAATATGGTAATGCTTGACAAGACTGCTTGAAGAGCACCTGAGACAAGGAATGTGAAAGAGCTTTGTAAACTGTAAAGTGTCATATAGTAGACAGGTAGAAACTGAGTTCTCTGCACTGTTGTCAAGAGTAATTTTTAATTCAACATGATTCCTCAAATATACCATATACTTACTGTTTTTGTTCAGTACATTGACAGAATTGTTATCAGGTTTAGTTCCCTTTTGGATCCCCATAACTGATGTTTGAATATCACATTTAGGATCACCCAGACCTCTTGACAGCAGACCTGACTCTCAGTGACATCATGACTAGAGTAAATGCTGGTCGGAAGGGCTCTCTAGCAGGTATGTGACTGTGATTCCCTCTAGGTGACCTTCATGTGACTTTGGTGATACATTGCATGACCTTTGGTGATACACTGCAAAAATAAATTCAACCTTCTTGCTGATAACCTTTTTGTTTTTTGTTATTGCCTCTCATGGATTTATAAGATGAGAAATGAATAAAAAGTCTGTACAACAGATCACTGACTCTTTAAGAAGAATTAAAATTAAGCTGTAAATCACTCATTGGGTATAGTAATTAAAATCTAAATATCTTATTACTGAGATTTACCTTTCTCATACTAGGGGCCTTTGGGAAAATAATCAGATAAGAACCTGCATTTCCAGATGTAGACATTTCAGTTCTATGACTTCTGTTACTTTTTCTTTCTAGCCCTGTATGATTTAGCTGTCCTTAAAAAAAAGGTCAAGGAAAAAGAGAAGAAGAAGAAACTAAAAATGATTAAATCAGAGTCAGAGGATCTGGCTGAACCCCTGAGTAGTACTGAGGGCATCCCACCTCTTTCGCAGGCCCCATCTCCACTGGCAATACCTGCTATCAAGGAAGAGTAAGTGAGCAGCAGGGATTGCAACTCTGGGTAAATGTTGAACTGAGGACTACATGGTACCCTTTACTCTGGTCCTTGCTGTTAGTGGGCTTGAATTATGTGGCATTGTGTTTAACATGTGTCCTCTAAGTCTCATAGATCTTGCTAGAGAAAATGCAGATTTTGCTGTAGGAAGCTTGGGCTGAAACAATAGAGGGATATGTGTTGGTATTTCTTGTTTTGTTCTCATATTTTTCTTCCCTTATTAGACCTCTTGAAGACCTCAAGCCTTGCCTTGGAATTAATGAAATATCTTCCAGTTTCTTCTCTCTCCTATTAGAAATCTTGCTGCTGGAGGGTCAGGCTAGCCTTCCTATGGTAAGAGCTTTGGAAAAGTGGAATGTACCATGAGGTTTTCCATACTTAGAAGTCTTTACTAATAGTTTGTAGCTTGAGAAGCAGAACTCTGGTTTTCCCCAGTGCTCTGCAGCCAGCTTGCTTTGTGATTTGGGCAAACAAGGGCAAAATATACCCCAGCTTGCATGGCACATCTGTGCTGTTGCTTGTCTAGAGCAGAAACCTGACTGGTTTCTGCCTTTACTTTCCTTCAGCTGGAGGAGCGAGTTTTGGATTGGCAGTCATCTCCAGCTAGCTCTCTCAATAGCTGGTTTTCTGCAGCCCCCAACTGGGCAGAGTTAGTGCTACCAGCCCTGCAGTATCTTGCTGGAGAAAGCCGAGGTAAGATGCTTTTTCTGTAGGGTCAGTGTCTAATTCTTGTAGTAAAATACAACATTTCTGATTTAGCCCGTTTTTGTGCCTTTGCACTTGGAGGCCTCTGCTATCCTGATACATTGGGCACATTCTAAAACTATTTCAGAAGTTTAGGACTGCCGTCTATTATCTGACTGTAGTTTTAAATGTGCTTCTGTCCGGGTTAGCAAAAAGGAACACACTCCCTCTGATCTATGAGCCTTGTTTATGTTGTCTGTGTCCTTGCAGCTGTTCCTGCCAGTTTCTCTCCATTTGTGGAATTCAAAGAGAAAACTCAGCAGTGGAAATTGCTTGGTAAGTAATTCATGTTATCTACCCATAACAGAGTCCTGGTGTAGCACTGAAGGATAAGCACCAGGCTGCTGACCAAAGGGTTAGCAGTTGAAACCCACCAGCCACTCCACGGAAACCCTATACAAGATCTCTATGAGTCTGAACTGACTTGACAGCACTTAACAACAACAGCCCGTAACAATAGATTTTTATTCTCTTACCCCGTCTAAGATTCTGTTGCCTTCCACTTAGTACAGTTTAAACTAAAAACCAAACTTACTGCCCTTGAGTTGCCTCATAGTGACCCTATAGGACAGAGTTAAACTGCTCCGTAGGGTTTCTAAGATTATAAATCTTTGCAGGAGCTGACAGCCTCATCTTTGTCCTGTAGAGCAAGCTGGTGGGTTTGACCTGCCAGCTTTTTCTGGGTAGTAGCCCAAATGCTTAACTCACTGTGTCATCAGGGCTCCTTCAGTACAGTTTAGCAGATTGGAAAAGCAAACAGTACTAAACCTTTACACAGTGAAAGAATCCTTCAAGACCACTTTTGTACGCCATAGATTTCACCTCCCATTGAATTTTGGCTCACCAAGCTGAGGACGATTATCCCTTCTACTATGATGTAATTCGTTGATGGCTTGATTTAAATGTGGAGGTGTTTAAAATAGCTTACATATTTATATGAACCACATTTATGGCTATAGGGGAGTCCTGGTGTGGCGCTATGGATTAATGTGCTGAATTGCAAAGTTGCTTTGAACTGCACAGTCAGCGCTTGGCTCCTTGGAAATTCTGTAAAGGGTCGCTGTGAGTCAGAACCGACTCCACAGTACTTAACAGCAACAACATGGCTATAGGGGAATCCTTATGTGGTACTGCAGGATAAGCATTGGACTGCTAACTGCAAGGTTGGTGGTTCAACCCACCAGCCAGTCTTTGGGAGAAAGATGAGACTTTCTGCTCCTATAAAGATTTATAGTCTCAGAAATTCAGTGTTGCTCTGAGTCAGAGTCAGTTTGATGGGTTTGGTTGATGGGTATAGGAGTCCTGGTGGCGCAACAGTTACATGCTTGGCTGATAATCCAAACCTCCCAGTGGCTTCATGGCAAAAAGACCTATGGATCTGTTGTTTTAAAGATTGTTGTTGTTAAGTGTCATCAAGTAGGTTCCGACCTATAGTAACCCTGTATAGGGTTTCTGAGGAGCAGTCGATGAGCTTGAACTACTGACCTTGAAGTTCAAACCAACTTTGCAGTTCAGTGCATTAACCCATGGCACCATGACAGCCAAGAAATTCCTATGGGGAAGTTATATCATTTGCAGTTGCTATGAGCTGAATATCAGCTTGACATGCTTAATAGCAACAGCAATAGCTTTGGTTGATATATAATAATGTAATAATTTTTCTAATACCGAACTTTGGTGTTGAGATAATAGGCTGCATGATACTGTACAGCCCCAAATAGGCTATTTTAAAAGAGCAGGTTCCTTATTTTTGCCTTTAACTTACAAACTTCCACTTAATATATCATTCATAATTTGTTGTTGTTAAGTGCCATCAAGTCAGTTCTGACTCATAGTGACACTGCTTTCCGAGCAATGACTGGTGAGCTTGAAGTGCCAACCTTGCAGTTCAAACTGACCTGGCAGTCCAATGCATTAATCCACAGTGCCATACCAGGACTCCATAAATTGTAATAACATATCCTTAAAGTATGTTAGTTTACCACCACTCGTCTTCATCTGTCAGTTTGTTGTACTGTTGTGGCTTGTGAGTTGCTGTGATTCTGAAAGCTGTGGCACCTGTATTTTAAATACCAGCAGGGTCATCCATAGTGGACAGGTTTCAGATGAGCCTCCAAACAAAGGCAGACTAGGAAGAAAGAGTGACAAACTACTTTAGAATATTTAGTCACTGAAAACCTTATGAATAGCAGAGAAACACTGTCAGATATAGTGCCGGAAAATGAGCCCCTCAGGTTGGAAGGCACCCAAAATGCGACTGGGGAAGAGCTGCCTCCTCAAAGTAGAGTTGACTGTGATGACTACAGACCGTGGGACCTTCATTTGCTGATGGGGCACAACACAAAATGAAGAGAAACAGCTGTAAACATTCATTGAATATCAGAACATGGAATGTACGAAGTATGAATCTGGGAAAATTGCAAGTTGTCAAAACTGAAATGGAGCACATAAGCATCAATATCTTAGGCATTAGTGAGCTGAAATGGACTGGTATTGGCCATTTTGAATCTGACAACCACATGGTTTACTATTCCGGGAATGAGAAACTGAAGAGGAATGGTGTTGCATTCATTGTCAAAAAGAACATATCTAGATTAGTCATGAGGTACAACGCTTTCTGTGATAGAATAATATCCACGCACCTACAGGGAAGCCCAGTTAATACCACTATTGTTCAAATTTACACACCAACCACTAAAGCCAGTGAAGTTGAAATAGAAGAATTCTACCAATGTCTTCAATCTGAAATTGATCAAACATGCAATCAAGATGTATTGATCGTTACTGGTGATTGGAATATAAAGATTGGGAGCAAAGAGGAAGGCTCAGTAGTTGGAAAATATGGCCTTGGTGATTGACATGATGCTGGAGAATGCATGATAGAATTCTGCAAAACCAATGATTTGTTCTTTAAATACCTTCTTTAGACAGCGTAAGAGACAACTATACACATGGACCTCACCAGAAGGAATACATAGATAACAAATTGACTATATCTACAGATAGAGACAATGGAAAAGCTCCATATCATCAGTCAAAACAAGGCCAGGGGCAGATTGTGGAATTGACCCATCAATTACTCATATGCAAATTCAAACTGAAGCTGAAGAAAATGAAAACAAGTCCATGAGAGCCAAAATATGACCTTGAATATATCCCACCTGAATTTAGAGATCATCTGAAGAGCAGATTTGATATATTAAACACTAAAGACCGAAGACCAGAAGAGTTGTAGGATGACATCCAGAACATAAAACACGAAGAAAGCAAAAAGTCATTGAGAAGATAAGAAAGAAGGTAAAGGTCAAAATGGATGTCAGAAGAGACACTGAAACTTGCTGTCCAGCGTAGAGATGCTAAAGCAGATGGAAGAAATGAGGAGATCCAAGAGCTGAACAGAAAATTTCAAAGATCAGTTCAGGGAGATAAAGCCAAATATTACAACAAAATGTACAAAGATCTAGAATCAGAAAACCAAAACGGAGGAACACACTCAGCATTTCTCAAGCTAGTGGGACTGAAGAAAAAATTCAAGCCTCAACTTTCGTTTCTGTTTTTTGGGCATGTTCAGAAGTTATCTGTGGCCTTAATACTTAGATGGGTGTGTGTTTTGGTATTTTTGATGCTTTCTGATTGCTTCCAGGTTGATGTGATCAGGAGATGGACTTCCGTTTTCCCTCTTCTTCCTGAGAAATTTCAAGATGCCACTCTTCATCTTTGTGACGTGGCTTAGGATTTAATTTTCAGCCTATTTCCTTTTTAGTCTGCCTGTCCCGCACCACAATCCCCGTTTAGGCCTTTTTCCTATTGGTAAATATTTCAGGGCCGGCTGTGGCCGTTTTGCACTGCTGTTTGGTTTTAAGTGGAAACAGTCACTTTAAAACTTTTGAAGTGATCCTGCATGGGGTGGGGGTGGGGCGTCCACTCACTCAGGCAACCCCTCTAGTCACCAGAATGGAGGTGCGCAACCCGTGCAAGACCAATGAACAGATTTAAAAAAAAAAAAAGAACATCCACACCTTTATCTCCGCAGTTCTCTCAGTCCTGTGGCTGCTCTGTTCTTCCCCCGCTTTGTCTTGCACAAGATGGCGGCTCTGGAGCAGCTGAGCGTCTTGAATTAGAAAGCAACGGATTTCTTGCTTTTGTTACAATTTCTCTAGCTGTAATCCTTCCAACCTTCTAAATACTCCTTTATATGTGGTTCAGAGTTCTGGGACCATCCCCTGAGCCTGCTTGGTCCAGTATTCTGTGTTGATGCTGATGGAGTTCCTCACTGCACTTGTATCCGATCTGCCATCTTGTTTGTTCATGTTTTTCCCATCTTTTTAAAGAATGTTGTTGGGAGTTTGGATTAGGATAGCGTTATATCTATAGGTTGCTTCGGGTAGTATTGACATTTTCACTATGTTAAGTTTTCTATCTATGAGCATGGATAGTCTTCCATTTTTGTAAATCTATTTTGTAGTTTTCTGTTTTGTAGTTTTCTTTGTATAGGTCTTTGTTTCTCTGGTTAGATTTATTCCTGAATATTTCATCCTTTTAGTAACTGTTATAAATGGTATTGTTTTCCTAATTTTCTTTTCCAGGCTGTCTATTAGTATAGAAGAATCCAACTGATTTTATATTGATCTTGTACCCTGCCACTTTACTGAATCTTCCTATAATTCCAGTAATTTTTTTTTTTTTTTTTTTTTTTTTGCTGAGTCTTTGGGATTTTCTATGTTTTGGAGGATTATATCATCTGTTAATAGAGTTTTACTTCTTAGTTGATTTGTATGCCTTTAATTTCCCTATCTTGCCTTAAAGCTTTGGCTAAAACTTCCAACACAATATTGAATAGGCATAGTGATAAAGTGCATCCCTATCTGTTTTCTGTTTGCAAAGGGAATGCTTTCAGTTTCTCTCCATTAAGATGGATATTGGCTCTTGGTTTTGCATATTTACTCATAATTATGTTGCGGAGTTTCCCTTCATTTCCTACTTTGTTGAATGTTTTTATCAGGAATGGGTGTTGAATTTTGTCAAATGCCTTTTCTGCATTAGTTGACATGATTATGTGGTTCTTTTCCTCTTTGTAAAATTTATTGGTAGATCACCCTGATTGTTTTTCTTGTATTGAACTATCCTTGCGTCCCTGGTATGAATCCCGATTGGTCATGATGTATTATTATTATTATTTGTCATGTTTTTATTGTGGATTGAGTGAAAGTTTACAGGACAGATCATCAGTTTTTCATTCAACAAATCATACACCTTAATTATAATCCTCTCCATGTACCATCAGTTAACAGTATTTCTCTCTATTCACTTTAGCTCTTTCTTTTTTTTAAACACTCAGGCATATATAATAATTTACACCACCAAAGGGCACCTTGTGCAAGTCTATCTCCTGGCTTCCAGCTCTTAGTCCCTCTCTTCTCATGAATCTAGAGTCCTCAGCTGCTTCCTCTCTCCATGTCCCAATCTCTGCCTCCATCTCTGGTGTCACTACTTCTCTTGATAAAGTCTTACATTCCACTTGTAATCTTCTCCTTTAATGGTCCTAGAGTCCTTTGCTTCTGGACTGTAGATTAGCTACTCCCCCAATTTTTTTTTACAAAACTTCTATCTTTATAGTTGTGACAGTTGCAATTAGTCATGATAACAGTTACTTACTGTTGAATCATAAGAATCTTAATTCCATCTAGACAAGATGAAAACTATTCAGTGGAGACTCTTTCTCCCCCCCTCCCACTATTAAACTAAACTCCCCCTTGAAAGCTTATAAACCACTCACTTCATGCCTTTATCACCTCATTTTAGGTAGCCAATGTCTCAGTTGCCCATCCCTATCTACCCTGTGTAAAGAGGGGATAGCACTGATACTTGATGTGAAGACTCCTTCCCTCTCTGTTGGTATTTAGAGTTACTACCTCCATGAGTATAGGTCAAGTTCATCAAATTGTAGCAATTTATCCTTGTTTCCTTTGTCAAAATTTGTTTTTTGTTTTTTTTAATCTTCTAGTTGAGTTCTGATTATCAAGCCTTCGAGGCTAGGTCAAATGGGTACTATATGCAACTTTGGGTATTCTTGTACACCTCATTTCACTTCATAACAGCTGGATGCTTCACTCTCAGCTCTAGACATCTTTGGCTATGTCCTTGTCCATAGGCTCAGATGTCCCCAGGTCTCACCACATTTTGGACCAACCAGCCCTTCCTCTTGCGTCTCTCATCTCCGTGTCAACAGGAGTCTGTGGAATGTGGTTGAACTCAGCTCATTTCTTCATTGCTGCCTTTCCCTGTCTTCCACTCACCAGTAAACCAACGTGGTCATACTATGTTTTTGATTATGTTGTTGAATTTTATTGGCTAGGATTTTGTTGAGAGTTTTTGCATCTATGTACATGAGGGATTAGGTCTATGATTTTCTTTTTAATGATGTCCTTCCCTGCTTTTGGTATGAGGTTTATGCTTGCTTCATGAAATTTATGTAGACGATCTCTATTCTTTTCTGTATTCTGGAATGTTGTTGCTGTTGTTAAGTGCCGCCAAGTCGGTTCCCACCCATAGTGACCCTATATAGGGTTTCCAAGGAGTGACTGGTAAGCTTGAACCACCGACCTTGCAGTTCAAACGGCTTTGCAGTGTGGCGCATTAACCCACAGCGCCACACCAGGACTCTGGAATAGTTTGAGTAAAATTGGTGTCAGCTCTTCTCTGAATGTTTGGTAAAATGTACGAGTGAAGAAATCTGGGTCTGGACTTTTTTTGGTTAGGAGTTTTTTGGTAACCTGATCAATTTCTTCTCTTGTTATAATTCTTTTTAAATTTTTTGCTTCTCTGTGTTAAGTTTAGGTAGGTCGTGTTTTGCTAAATGTATCATTTCCTCTAAATTTTCAAATTTGTTGAGAGTACAACTCTTCATAGTATTCTATTATTATTCTTTTTATTTCCATTGCTTCTGTTGTGATGTCACCCATGTGGCTTCTTATTTATGCGTGCTATTTGTGTCTTCTCCCTCTTTTTTAGATTTGCCAATGGTTTCTCAGTTTTTTTCGTCTTTTCGTAATACCAGCTTCTTGTTGATTTTTTTACTATAGTTTTTCTGCTTTGTATCTCATTTAGTTTCTGGTATAATCTTTATTGCTTCTTTTGTTCCCATGGCTGTAGGTTTACTTTGCTGGTCTTTTTCTAATTATTGAAGATTGTTTGTTAATGTGTTCATTTTGGCTCTTTCTTCTTTTTGGATGTGTGCATTTATTGCAATAAATTGTCCTCTCAGCACTGCTTTTGCTGTGTCCCAAAGGTTTTGGTATGTTGTATTTTCATTCTCATTTGTTTCTAGAAATTTAAAAATTTCACTTTTTATTTGTTCTTCAACCCAGTAGCTTTTAAGCATGGTGTTATTCAGTTTCCATGTGTTTGGTTTTATTTCCTTGATCTTCCTATTTGTTGGCTTCTAATTTTATAAGCATTGTGATCAGAAAAGATGTTTTGTAGTATTTTGATGTTTTAAGATTTATTGAGACTTTGTGGTATAACACATGGTCTATTCTGGAGAATGTTCCATGTGCACTGGAAGAGAATGTATATTGTGCTGTTGTTGGGTTGATTGTGCTGTACAAATCTATGAGGTCAAGTTGACTGTATTGTTTAGTTTGTCTGTGTCTTTGTTGAGTTTCTTTCTGGTTCTTTCCTTTTCAGAAAGTGGTGTGTTAAAATTTCCTACCATATTGTAAGGAACTCTGGTGGCATAGTGGTTACGAATTGGGCTGCGGTCTGCAGTTCGAAAGTACCAGCTGTTCCGCGGGAGAAAGATGAGGCTTTCTGCTCCCATGAAGATTTACAGCCTCGGAAACCCTGTGCAGGGTCACTATGAGTTGGAACCGACTCCACGGCACATAACAACAACAACCATATTGTAGAATTGTCTATTTCTTTTTCCAATTTTATTAAAGTTTTATGTATTTTGGGACTCTTGTTGGGAGCATAGATATTTACTATGGTTATGTCCTCTTGTTCAGTTGACCCTTTAATTATAAGATAACATTTTTCTTTATCTCTTATGCTGGCTTTTGCATTAACATTTATTTTGATTAATCCTGTCACTCCTTGTTTTTTGTTGCTTGGTATATTTTTTCCCAACCTTTAATCTTTATTCTGTTTTTGTGTTTGTGTGTAAGGTGTGTCTCTTGTAGATAGCATATTGAAGGATCCTGTTTTCTTATCCATTCTGCCACTCTCTGTCTCTTGACAGATGCCTTTAATCTGTTGACATTGAGTTTAAATATTGATAGGTATGAATTAATTGCTGTCATTATACTTTTTGTTTTTTTGTAGTGCTGCTGATTTCTTTGTTCTGCATGCTTTCCTGTGCTGAGTTAATTTTTCCTGTCCTTTTTCTTGTTAGTTTCTTCATAGTTTTAATGTTTCCATAATCTATTGGTGTGTCCTCTTCATCATTTGTTGTGGTGATGTATTAAGTTGTTTTTTTTTTTTGCGGTTACCCTATATTTTATTAATTTCTTCCTCATTTTTAAAACAGTCTGTTTTTTTTAAGTTTTTTATTATTAATTGAATGATAGTTTACTAGCGAGAGCACTGGTTTTACACTCATTATTTCATTGCAATGATTACAGTCCCCTCCATGCATCATCATTCAACAATATTTGCTTCTATTCCCTCTGGTTGTTTTTTGGGAAGGGGGAAGGGCAGGGTTGGAGGGTATATATACCAAAACACTCAGGAATATATAATCATTTAAACAACCAAACGGCACATTCTACAAGCTTGCCTCCTGGCCGCCAGCACACAGTCTTTCTCTTTCCATGAGTCGGCTGCTCTGTCTCTCCATGTCCTCACCTCTGTCTCAATATCTGGTGCTGCTGCTTCTCTGGATAGGGTCCCACATTCTGCTCATCCTCTTGTTCCTTGGTGGTCCTCTCTTTCTGGAATGTAAGATTAACTACTTCCCCCTTTATATTACAAAACTTCTACCTTTACATTTGTAACTATTGCAGTTAGTCACGATAACCATTACTGGCTATTGGATCATAAGAATTTTATCTCCATCTCCTTTCACCAGACCTGCCTAGACAAGGTGAAAACTATTCTGTGTGATTCTACCTTCCCCTATACACTTTTAAACTAAACTCTAAATTCCCTCTTGAAAACTTGTAAGCCAGTCATTTTGTGCCTTTTTTGTGTATTGCCCTCCCCAACACCAGAATATGTCTGCCCCCAACCCTGTGCTCTAACTTCACCTCCCTCCACCTCTCCCAAGCCCCCACCCCACCCCACCGGGTAACCAAATAAATAAAGAAAAAAAAAATTTCCCCCTTTAGTACTATAGGTATCTTTTTTTAAGCTTTTACAATAATGGTCTTATGCAATATTTGTCCTTTTGTGACTGACTAATTTCACTCAGCATAATGTCCTGAAGGTTCATCCATGTTATGCGGTGGCTTGCAGCTTCTTTGTTATTCTTCAGGGTAGCATAATATTCCATTGTGTGTATATACCAAAGTTAAAATAGTCTGTTTTATCCTGAAATCTACCTGACCTCCTCACTAGCTGGATCTCTGTTAACTATACTTTTCCCTCCTTTTGCACTGTAGTTGTCCTGAGCATAGACTAACCCCACAGATTCCCTGATGTCATTCTTGTAGTTTTGATTTATTCTAGACTCTTCCATCTGTGGACTGAATTCTGGATAGTGGTGCCATGTATGTCAGTCTCTGGTTGTTGTTTGCTCTTTTTGGTTCTCATTCCAAAGAACGGCCTTTAATACGGTTTGAAGTGCTGGCTTGGGTTTTACAAAAATCCCTTCATTTCTGTTTGTCCTGAAATGTTCTGATTTTGCCGTCACATTATATTGACAGCTTTGCTGGGTATATGATTCCTGTTTGGTGGAGTTTTGTTTTCAGAGTTTGTATATGTCTCTATAAGGAGCTCTCGTAGCGTAGTGGTTACGAATCGGGCTGCGAACCGCAGGGTTAACAGTTCAAAACTACCAGCTGTTCTGCAGGAGAAAGATGAGGCTTTCTGTTCCCGTAAAGATTTACAGCCTCAGAAACCCTGTACAGGGTCTCTATGAGTCAGAATCAACTCCGCGGCACATAACCAACCAACCAACCAACCATATGTCTCTGTAGTGCCTTCTTTCTGGCATGGTTTCCACTGAAAAATCAGAGTTTAATCTTTCTGGCTTGCCTTTGTAGATAACACTTCTTTTTTTCCTAGCTGCTTTCAGTATTCTTTTTTTGTATTTATTTTGGAGAGTTTGATTATGATGTGTCTTGGCGATTTTCTTTTGGGGTCTGTCCTGCCTACGGTTCATTCAGCTTCTCGCCTTTCAAAATGTTAGGGAAATTTTCTTCCAACAGTTCTTGGATTATCTCTTCTGTCGTTTGTTTTGTCTCTTCCTGTTCTTGAATTCCAATCGCACAGTGGGAATGCTCTCTTAACTCTTAATCCTCTCTTACCTGTTCAAAATGACTGCAGTGGGTCATGTTGGCTCTCCTAAATAAGAAGTCATATTGTTATGCCCAGAATTCAGGGTCCCCAAAGACCACCCAGGAGCCGTGTACCGATGCAAATACATAAGGGTTGTTTAATCAAGCTCGAGCCAGGTCTCTAACCTTATCCGACATTTCGGAATAGGGAAAGAGCCCCGAATTCATTGTCTGCAGGGTTTTTATAGAATTTT
>NW_006408740.1:2178475-2180388 GCF_000296735.1 Chrysochloris asiatica
AACTGAGGCCTTGTCTATTTAAAATGCTTTCCTGAGCCTGACTAGAGTTTAGTCAAGCAGTTTCTAGGTAGGCAAAATCAGGTAAAATCAGTTTGGTCCTTACAATATCTGCTCCCATAAAGATTTACATCCTTGGAAACCCTGTACAGGGTTGCTATGGGTCGAAATTGACTCGACAGCACTTAACAAGAACAACATCCTTTATTATGTTCAGATTCTTTCTCCCAGTATGCGCTCAATCCGTTTATTTTCCATTTGTCTGAATCTCAGGGATCCCAGACCATCTATTGAATCTGTTTCTTTCAGTTTTCTGTGTTTTTGCTGAAGTGTGTCTGCACAGCATTTATGCCTATTCCACCATCAATCCCTGCCTCCTGGGTATAGAACTCATGATTGGCAGATTTTGATATTTTATCTTTCAGAGTTTTGTATGTCATCTTATTGACTTCTTGCCTGTGTGGTTTATTCTGAGAAATCAAAAGCTTTGTCTTATTGACTCTCTTTTGTAGGTCACTTTTCGTTTTTTCCCAAGCTGCTTTCAGGATTCTTTCCTCATCTTTGGTTTTAGGAAGTTTGATTATGATCTGTCTTCTTGGTTTAATTTTGGTATCTAACTTGTTTGGGGTTTTTTCAGCTTCACTATGGGTCGGAACCGACTCAACGGCACTTAACAACAACAACAACAAGTATGTTTATCTTCTCCTCTTTCATGATGTTCAGAAAGTTTTCTTTCAACATCTCTTCAGCAATTTTCTCTGTGCTTGTCTCTTCCTATTCTGGAATTCTGATCATCCATAAGTTGTTCCTCTTCATGGTGTTCCACATAACTCAGGCTTGTTTTGGATTTTTTAAATTCTTTTTTTCTAATTGTTCTTCTAGCATATAGTATTGAGAGTTTTATCTTCAAGTTTGCTACTTCAGGGTTTTATTGCTTTGCAGCTCCTACTTTACTCTTTCTGTATATTATTCATTTCTGAGATCTTTTAATCTTCTGGATTTCTAATTGCAGAGTTTGTATTTTTTGAAAATTTGCATTTATTTTTGTCTGTTTGTTCTTAAAGTGTTTCCTTGAATTCTTCTAAAGTTTTATTGTGTTCTCCTTGCTTTCCTAGAGCTATTGATGCTTTGAAGGTATCTAATTATCTTTGTTTTTCAGTTCCATTACTTTTTCTTCTTCAGAAACGTTTTCTGGTTCTGCATCTTGGTCTTTTGTTTGAGCCATTCTCTCATTTTCTTTTATGTGAGCTAAAATTCTTGTTTCTGGGGTATTGTGAGGTTGTTGTATTTGTAAAACAAGCAGTGCAGTTGTTGGACTCCAAAGAAAATTGAGTTCCTATAATTGAAGGAGATCGTGGGGTGGTTATGAAAAGGATGTGACAATAGAGTTCCTGGCCCAGGAAGTTCCTGTTGGCCTTGGTGCTGTGTTTGTTCAGGACCTTCATTCTGGAAGTAGTTCTTGGGGACCCTTGATGGGAACTGTTTTCAGTGTCTTATCAGTACCACAGGGAAGCCAGGGGCAATGTTACTGGTTAAGTATTGGTTTATTTAGTGGTTTTGTGGGTTTGTAAGTCTGGAACTGAGCCCACCTGAATCCAGACAACCAAGCAGTGCAGTTGATCCCCACCTCACACAGGGTGCCTCCCAACCACATGACTCTTAAATGGAGAGCTAGTTTGTGTCTCATGTCTATGTTGTAGATGGTCCTAGCAGTGGATCTTAACAGTCTGCCGTCTTGCCAGACGTCCCAACTTGGTACATTGTTGTTTTTATTTACTGCCTTTGAGTTGGTTCCAACTAATAGTAACCCTCTCTAAGCTTTCCACCGGTCATCAGCAATGATATCTCTCGTTCCACGGCCTCTTCTGAATCCAGCTTGAACCTCTGGAAGTTCTCTGTCAATGTATGATTGTAGC
>NW_006408740.1:2181318-2207961 GCF_000296735.1 Chrysochloris asiatica
TAAAAGTGCCATGGACTGCCAAAAGAACCAATAGATCTATTTTGGAAGAAGTGCAGCCAGAGTGCTCCTTGGAGGCCAGGATGGCTAAGCTTGGTCTCTTATACTTTGCACATATTGTCAGGAGAGAACAGTCGCTGGAGAAGGATGTCATGCTGGGTAAGGTGGAGGGTTAGAGAAAAAAGGAAGACCCCCAACAAGATGGATCAGCCAGGTAGCATCACTGATGGTGTCAAGTGTGACAGCGGTAGTGAGGTTGGCCCAGGATCGGACATTGTTTCGTTCTGCTGTGCATGGGGTCTCTATGAGTCGGTTCCAACTCGATGGCACCTGACAACAACAACAACAACTAAGATTTCCAAGGCTTTAAATATTTGCGGAAGCAGAATGCCTCATCTTTTCTTGCACTTCGTACTTTACACATTCTGATTATTAATGCATAGCTATTTTTTCCTATTTTGAACTATGCCCCATCAGCAATGAAAGTCGTGAAAGTTTTACTTCATCCATGTCATTAAAGTCAACTCTACTTTGTGGAAGCAGCTCTTCCCCAGTTGTATTTTGAGTGCCTTGTAACCTGAGGTATTTATCTTCAGGCACTATCTGACAATTTTTCACTGCTACTCATAAGATTTTTAGTGGCTAACCATTCAGAGCTGGCTATTCTCTCCTTCCTCTTAGCCTTGTCTTAGTCTGTAGCGCTACTGAAACCTGTCCACCACGGGTGACCCAGCTGGTATTTAAAATAATGGTGGCATATCCTGAACCATCAGAGTAACACACAAGTTACCACAGGAAGACAAACTGAATTGATTAATCTTACACATTCCTGAGCAGGAATAAAAGGATTGGTCTTGGATGAGAAAGGCAGCCCATTTCTTATCAATTGGAGGAAAAATGGAGGAAATAATGGATATAGCAGTAGATTTCTAGGTTTTATTTTTCAATAGCTGAGGGAATTTTGATCTGATAGCTTATCTGTTTAAAGTAGGTGGTGATAAGAGGTAAGGATAACGAAGGGAAGTTTTTAGAAGAGTGGAGAAATAGTTGTTAGAAAAGCATGGAAAGGTAGCTTAATCAGACATGATGTAATAGGATTATCAAGAAGCACTGAAGGTCCAGTGGAGTTTATTGTTACCTTGCAGTGTTAAAACTATGCCCGTTTGTGTGTTTTTCTTGTCAGGCTCCCTGGGTTCAAACAAGGGTCATGTGGGTAGTCTAGAATTGGAACTTGATGGGAGTGATACAAAGATAGAGGAGAAGGAATATTACTGTATTGATAGGAGTTCTGTTGAAATGATTCAGTGGAGCTGAATAGTGATAAAGCAAGTTGGGTGGAGCTCATGGGAGTGGAGAAGTAGAGATATAAGTGGATTCTAGGAGTCTTGGTGACTCAAAGTAAAGTTTTAGTATGAACAAGCAAAAAGGAAGTCTGCATGATTGAGATCAGAAAGCAAAAGGCTTGGTCATGTAGAGGATCTCAACCCTGGTTATGCACAACATCATTTGGGCAACTTACTAATGATTGAAATACTGTAAAGCATCTTTTCAAATCACAATGCTATAAAATTAGAAATCAACAAAAAAAAGATCAAGGAAACAAAATCAAATACATGAAAACTGAATAACATTCATCTGAAAAGCTCCTGAGTAATAGAAAAAATAAAACATGAAATAAAAAAATTCTTTAACTCAAATGAGAATGAAAATATAGAATACCAAAACCTTTGGGACACAGAAAAAGATCAGCAAAGTAAGTATATAGCCATGAAAAGAAAAGAAATAATAAAGATTAGAGCAAAAATAAATGAATTAGAATAATAAGACAAGTAGTTGGTTCTTTGAAAGGATTAATAAAATTGACAAACCATTGGCAAATCTAACAAAGGAAAGGAGAAGATGTAAATAACATGCATGAAAAACAATTTGGTGACATCACAATAGAACAAATAGAAATAAAAAGGATAATAACAATACTATGAAGAATTGTACTCCAATAAATTTGAAAATTTAGAAAAAATGATAACATTTGTAGAAAATATGACATAACATAAACTAACACCAAGTAAGCAATCAACGTAATCCACCATATAACTAAAAAAAAGGTGGGGAGGGGGAGAATACTAATGGATGTAAACATCCATTTCTAATAAAAAGAACATTCAACAAAGTAGGATTCTACTTAGAAAATCCCAAAGATTCAGCATAAAAATGATTGGAACTCAATGAAAGATTCAGTAAGATAGTAGGGTACAAGATCAGCATAGAAAAATCAGTTGGATTCCTCTATACTGATAAAGACAGCTTTATAAGGGAAATTAGGAAAATAATACCATTTATAATAGATAACCCAAAATATGAAATACTTAGGAATAAATCTGAGAAACAAATACCTAGCCAAAGAAGGTATAAAACACTACTACAGGAAACCAAGAGATTTATAAAAATGGGAGAACATACCATGGTCATCAATCAGAGAAGGCTTCACATTGTGAAACTGTCAAAACCCCCCAAACACTCTATAGATATAATGTAATCCTAGTCGAGATTCTAACATCATTCTTTAAAGAAATGGAAAAGCTGATTACTAACTTTATATGGAAAGGAAAGAGACCTTTGAAAAGGAAAGCATAAACAATGTTGGAAGTCTCTTGTTCTCTAATCTCAAAATTTGCTACACAGCACAGTGGTCAAAACAATCTGGTACTAGTACAACAAAAAGTGCACAGATCATTGGAACAGAATTGAGAATCAGAAGTAAATCCATCCACATATAGGCAGCCAGTCTTTGACAGAGCACCAAAATACATTAAATGGGGTGAATAGATAGTCTGTTCAACAAATGACACTGACAAAATTAGAAATCCATTTGCAGAAGAATGAGACAAGATCCATAATTCTCACCCTATATAAAAACAAATTCAACGTAGATAAAATACCTAAATGTAAAACCTATAACTATAAAGATCATCAATAAAAATTTGGTACAAACTTCAGGGCTCTGGTACATGGCAAAAATACACTATAGGATATTAACTAAAAACACATGAATAGTAGAAGACAAAATATATGACTTGGACCTCCTAAAAATTACATACTTTTGTGCATCAAAAGTTTTCATCAGAAGAGTAAAAAGGGAGCCAACAGATGGGGGGAAATTTTTTTCAGCATCGTATCAGACAAAGGACTAATCTCTGAAATTTATAGAAGACTACAACACTTCTGCAAGAAAAAGACAGTACATTTAAAAAAATGACAGAGGATGTGAACAGATATTTAGGCAGCCAATAAACATGAAAAAATGTTCATGATCATTAGCCATTAGAGAGATGTAAATCAAAACAATGAGATATCATCTCACACCAGCATTAATAGTAAAGTTTAAAAAAAACAGAAAAATTCTGGTGAGGGTGTGGAGAGACTGGGACCCTCCTAAATTGTTAGTAGTACTGTACAATTGTTCAACCACTGTGGAAAATGGTGTGGTACTTCCTCAAAGAGTTGAAAGTAGAAATACCATATTACCCACCAATCCCTCTACTTGATAAGAGCTAGGACATGAGTAGATCTCTGCACACAGATGTTCATTGCATCACTATTCACAATAGCAAAAAGATGGAGACTTCCTAAGTGTCTATCAGTGGAAGAGTAGAATAACAAACTTTGGTGCATACACACAATGAAATACTATGCAATGAGGAATAATGAATCTGTGAAATACTTCTTAAACATCCATTAAGAATCATCTTAATGGATGAACCTGGAGGACACATGCTGAGTGAGATTAGTCACAAAAGGACAAACAATGTATGAGACCACTATTGTAAAAACTAAAGAAAATGTTTTCATACTAAAAGAAACTTTCTTTGATGGTTATCGGAGGTGAAGGGAAGGGAGAATAATTCACTGACTAGATGCTAGACAGGAGCTCTGGTAGCGTAGTGGTTACGAATTGGGCTGCGAACCTTAAGGTCAGCGGTTCGAAACTACCAGCCGCTCCGCGGGAGAAAGATGAGGCTTTCTACTCCCGTAAGGATTTACACCCTCGGAAACCCTGTACAGGGTCGCTATGGGTCGGACCCGACTCGATGGCACTTAACAACAACAACAGATGCTAGACACATTAATTCGGGTATGATATATACAAAAAGAGGGAGGTTGACAGAATAATGACGAAAATAGGTGAAGACACAGGGAGGTATGCAAAGGCGAAATGGCATAGAGGTAAATAGTGATATATAAACCTTGGAGCAACAGTGTTCAGTGGGTAGATTAATGGACAGAGACACAGGGTGAATGTGTATGGGATATATGTGTGTGTACTTATTTATATATCCTACATTACTATATAGGAGTTCAAAAGAGGATATTTGTGCTTATGTAACCACGGAGGAATCAGGACAAATGTATGAGAAGATTGTAACCATTGAGGTGAAGCAAAGCATATGAGTTGTTGAATGTAAAACTGATGATTGTCTTCAAACCTTTGCTCACTTCAATGTAAAAAATTAAAACAAAGCAAAAAAACCTGGCCTTACTTTGGAATTTTGTATATTAGTTGGAGTGAGACCTCAGCATTGATGCTTTTCAGTCCCACAGGTGATTTAAAAATTTCTCCAGGATTGAGAATAGGCATTTTGAAGACGAAGTCCCATTGTGACTGTATGAATGAGTGGCTGGATTAGAGAGAGATCATTGAAGTAACAGAGCTGAGTGGTTTGGATGTTGGCCAGACCATTCTTAATGTTGAACTTTGATCCAACAAGAGGAGAAAAGTGAGCCAAGTTATTTGTGAGGTGGAATGATGAGGTAAATATCTTCAGTGAGCCAGGGCCAGGGGTGGTTATGTGGAGAATAAGAGCCTCAAAAGAACATGTTTTTTAATTTTCCTGAAGAACTGGGGAGTAATGGTGTGGAATCATTTGTAGAGTTTCAAGGAACAGCTCAGCTCTGTCTCCACATGGTTATTAGACACTAAACAATCATTACACATACTCTAACGACCTGAGAGAGCCGGGTTTCATTTGTTACAAGGACATAGAAGGGATGTTGTGAGAAGAGGATTTGGGTATAGGAGAGTTTGCTGATGGTGATGTGACGTTTCTAGAAGACAGTGGGAGTAAGGAAGAGTAGTCTAGGCATAAGAAAATTTCGTGCATTCTGGAAAGGATGGTATTGTATATTAACTAATGAAAACAATGGTCAGAGACCTGGTGAATTTAGTCTCAGCAGTTTCTTTAAGAAGGTGTGAATGGAAGGAAGTAATAGCATCAGAACCATCTAACTTAAGTGGGAATAATGACCAGGATCAGCCTAGAGCGATTCCCACAATGTGGAGGTCAGACAAATTTCTGCTTCAACCATTTTACCAGTTCTGTCTGACACCAGTCATACTTTTCTCTGGTGTTTTGTACTTGATGGGTTCGATAATCTGTTACAGTGGCCACAAAGAACACACGGAGTTAAGTGGTTTATTAAGGAACAAGGTATAAATAGGCATCAGGATCAGGAAGCATGTAGGCAAAGTCTGCCTTCTGCAGTGTAGGACAGTTCTCTCAGCTCCTCGCCACAAGGCAGGCCTCCTCTTGACCCCCTGTTGTTGTTGTGTGCCGTGGAATTGGTTCCGACTCAAAGTAACCCTGTACAGAGTTTCCAAGGCTGTAAATCTTTACAGGAGCAGAAAGTCACATCTTTCTACCGCGGAACAGCTGGTAGTTTCGAACCGATGACCTTGCGGTTCGCAGCCTGATTCGTAACCACTATGCTGGCCCCCTGAGGACAGGCTTTTGTTGGCCCTGCCATCTGTTACCAGTGACTGCCCATTCAGTACTTGTCTTCAGTGGTACAGTCCTTAACTGTTACAGTTTGTTTTAGTTATCTAGTGCTTTTATAACAGACATACCACAAGTAGATGGCTTTTAACAACAGAAATTTGTTTTCTCATAGTGTAGGAGGCTAGAAGTCCAAATTCAGAGAACTGCTCTTGGGGAAGGCTTTCTCTTTCTTTCAGCCCTGGGAAAAGGTCCTTGTCTCCTTTTCAGTGTCTATAGGGCCAGCATTTCTTGAAAATCTCTATGCATGTTGGCATCCATTTTCCCCTGGATCTAGGAATTTCAAAGTATGGGATCCTAGCTCCACAGGGCACACTCCACTCCAGGCTCTTCTTTCTTGGTGGTGGCAGGTTCCACTTTCTTTGTTCACATCTCTCGCCTTAATTTTTGTAAGATGAAGGATTTTGTAGACCACCACTGGGAAGTTTCCTTACATCACATCAGGGTTGTGATGGAGTAAAGGATATTGCTGTCCACCCTTAATCCTCTTACTGGTGTATCACATTAGATCACATCATGGGGAATCATCCCACATTACATAATGGCCAAACCATTGAGAATCATGACCCAGGCAAGCTGACACATATTTTGGGGAGACAACAACTCAATCTCCAACACAGCTCTTTTAGCCTCCTTTCTCTCTCTGCTTCTTCTCTTCATTCTTTCTAATTCCTCCTGTTGTTTCAGTTCCTGCTTCTTTCTTTCTCAGAAACCTCTATGGTGCTGGCTTCACGTATATTACAGTAGAAGCATGAACAGAATGGTACAAAATGAGGGCACAGAGGAAAGTGGTTAGCTCTTTCCAGGTAGGACAGTGGAAGTCAAGCTCATTCTAGATATGACAATGCAAGTCAACCCTTCTTATTGCTTGTTGTTAAGTGCCATAGACTCAGTTCTGATGCATAGCAACCTTGTATAGGGTTTCCAAGGAGCTGCTGGTGGATTTGAACCGACGACCTTGTGGTTAACAATGCAGTGCTTATCCTATTGAATGAGTGATTTAATTAGATGACATTCAAGAAAGCGGTCCAGGTAGACAGAGAAAATGAAAGGTATCATTCGCTGAAAGATAGTACATGTAAAGGACCATTGCTGTCAGTTGTAACATAGGTCTGTGACATAGATATGGGGCAGGTAAAGTAAAAGCTGGGAGTATAAATGGTATCACAGTGCTTGTTTTGTCTTTTTGTTCTTATAATAGGCCAATCCCAAGATAATGAAAAGGAATTGGCTGCACTTTTCCAGCTATGGCTAGAGACCAAAGACCAGACTTTCTGTAAGGTATGGTTTTAAGAAATATCAAACTTGCTTATTGGATTTCCAGAATCCTTAAATTAACTAAATTTCTTTCGTCCGTTTACCTGTTAATGCTTTTCTTTTACTCCAGCAAGAAAATGAAGACAGTTCAGATGCCACAACACCTGTTCCTCGGGTGTGAGTATAATATATTAACAGAGGGTGGTATCCCATAAAACTAAGGTACTGCCATGGTCTTGCTGACATGTCTTATTATTTGAGAGCTGTAATGGATACGAGGACTCCACTGAATCTTACCTGTTTCAATACACCTAAGGAGGGTGACACATTTCTAGCAATAAGAGTGGCTCCATATAGAAAGGATTCCTTTTTTTCCCTCAGCTCCTGTCTTATTTTTTGTTGTTGAGAATATTCACAGCAGAGCATATACCAATTCAACATTTTCTACAATTCAAGTTGTACAACAATCCTCACCCCCCTTTTTCAAATTACTCCTCCCCCATTAACATGAACTCACTCCCCACCCTGGTTTCCTGTCTAATATTTCAAGTTGCTATTGGCAGTGGGTCTCATACCAATAGTTATTAAAGTAAATAGTGAAAGAGCATAATGTTCAAGGTAGACAGTTGGCTTACTAGTTAAACTATTATTTGCTTTTCAAATACTTCAGAGTATGTTTTTGGTTAAGATTTAAAAATTATCTCAGAGCAATAGTTTCAGGGGCTCATCTACCACTATGGCTCCAGAAAGTCTGAGTTCCATGAGATTTTGAAATTTAGTTCTGCATTTCCCCTTTTTCCGTGGACTCTGATAAAAAGTTCAGTAATGGTAGCCAGGGAAAGGTTCTTGATTGGGCAGAGCATTGCGTAGCTTAGTGTCTGAGGAGACATGATCTGCTTTATGGGTGGGCATAATTTCTTCCATGTATACTCCTTCCTTAGTTCCCATTTGAGAATGATTCATGTAGCCCAACTTTTTCATTTTCTCTGTAAGAAAATTGAGGTATAAAGAGGTTAGGTGACTTTGGGAGGTTGGACCCTGACTAATAATTCAGATCCTGCCCTCTTTTTATTACATCTCATGGTACTGTTTTCAGTCTGGTATGGTCCTTTATTTTCAATTGTAAACCAGCATAAAAACCCATCCTCTGTTACTTAATATGAAAGAACCACTGCCTAAGACAGTAGGGTTATGAAGCTCAGTTTTTGGGTAGTTCCCCTTTTACGTGCTGTTGAGTTGGTTCTGACTCATATCGACCCTGTATAACAGGGACGGGGGAACATCTGGCCTGCAGCATTTCTAGGCCTGGGAAATTATTTGGTGTGTACCTGCCAAGACAACAGCAGTTCCAAGCCATCATATTATGGGTGAGCTAATTAAATATTTGGTCAAAATATGGCAGGCTAATTTTTAAGTTAATAATTTTTTTATGGCCTAAAAATTATGTTATAAATTTTGGCAGAAAAAAGGTTCCCCGCTCCTATTGGATTGGGTTTCTGATGAGCAACTGATGAGTTTGAACTGCTGACCTTGTGGTTAACAGTCCAGTGCTTATCCTACAGCACCATACTTCCCTTGTTACTGTTAATTGATGTCAAGTCAGGTCCAACTTAGAATGACTCCTAGAATTACTCATTCTGACTCAGATTTCTGAAGAGTAGCTGGTGAGTTTGAAATGCCAAACTTAAAATTCAAACTGACCTTGTGGTCCAGTGCTAATCCTACCGCACCACACCAGGACTTCTTAGAAGGCAGCAAAACCACCCTTTCAACAAACAAACTTGAGATTTTTTGTTTCTCCAGGGATGACTTTTTTGCTGCCATTAGATTAAACTTGTTTAACTGCAATATTGGGAACAATAGTTAAGTGTTGGCCTCTTTATCACCTACTCAATACTTTGTGGATTTTAAGAAGTAATTTTGGGAACACCAACAGGAGTTATTTGGGTAGAAGTGGAATGTGATTTTTGACCTTTTTGCAAGAATTTCAAAAGTACTAAAGAAGGGGAATTTTTTCATGTCGTAGAGGAAATGGAAGCATTTTATTTGTACTGGTTCTGGGTACTGGGAAAGGGATGAAATCACCTGCTAGCCCTCAAAGTTGATAAAGACTTCTTTATGTTCCAGAAGAACGGACTATGTGGTACGGCCCAGCACAGGGGAGGAGAAACGGGTTTTTCAGGAGCAGGTAAGAAATATATAGAACACAGTATAATTTCTGTATCAGTGTAACAAGTAAAAGTAGCTCTTAGCCTGACCCCTGGGGTCCAGCTTTGTGGAGGGAACTCCTTAGAGTTTCCATTGGTTGAGATTATGTATGAAAATGAGAAGTGCTTTGATGATCTTTTCTCCCTAGGATAGCAGAATCCTCTTATTATCCCTTTGCTCAGTGACTAGGGCATTGAGGATTATTCTTTCCTGTTAAGGTGGGCTCAGTAATCCTAATATTTCCGTATTTCAGTCCCTCTTGGTGCATCCCCTTATAATAAGGGAAGTGGTGGGAACCCCAGTGATTTTGACTTACAGCCTTCTCCTTTTTTCTTGATAGGAGCGTTACAGATACAGCCAACCCCATAAGGCATTCACCTTTCGAATGCATGGCTTTGAGTCTGTTGTGGGGCCAGTGAAGGGTGTGTTTGACAAGGAGACCTCACTCAACAAAGCCAGAGAGCACTCACTGCTTCGCTCGGACCGGCCTGCGTATGTCACCATCCTGTCTCTTGGTATGTGTCATTAACAATTGGGAGGCATTCCTTTTCTTGACCATAGTAGCTTTTTTTTTTTAAGTACTGCTTTTATATATACAGAGAAGCTTTTGAGGGTGAGATACAGCTTTTGGAAACTGGGGAGGTGAAGGGAGAGTTCTAGCCACAAGATTTATAACAGGAATTAGTGTTTCTTCCTGAAGTGTGGGTTCACATTCATTTTTATTTGGAAATTGTTTACAGGTCAGCTAAATTGTTGTAATTGAAGTGTAGGAGTTGGTTTCTTTCGGGTTCTGTCTCATTTAAAGATGGGGTTTGTTGACCTTTTTAGTGCCCTGAATCTTCTGACATCTGGTGAAACCTGTGGACCCCTCCTGATTTATGCTTCAAAATTCCCAAAATGGAATACTGTTAGAAAAGAAGCAATCATGTTGAGATTGTGATCAGAATTTTAAAACCAATTCATGATGCAGAAACACATTTTGTCATATTGAATGAGAGGAAACTCCTATAGTTTCCAAATAATGATGTGAATCCAAATGATGCCTGCATTAGATTGAAATTAGCTGTGATTTCTTTGACAGCATTGCAGATGCTACCAATATTGCGACTTATTGCTATTTTTCATAATTGAAGGAAATACTAAGTTTTTCTCATCCTAGTTCAGGGACCCACTTAATTCTAAAGTGTTCATGGAGTCTCTCTTTCCTAAGTGTGTGACGACTATGCAGGGAACTCTAGTGGCAGAGCTCTCAACCACCAAGGGGCAGCGTCCTCCTAGTGCTGAGTCTTAGAATCTCTCTCCACCTCAGTAGAATCAATGAGCTTGACTCTTAGCCATTTTGTCTTCTGTTTTTGTCAGTTCGTGATGCTGCAGCTCGGCTGCCTAACGGAGAAGGCACGCGGGCAGAGATCTGCGAACTGCTCAAGGACTCACAGTTTCTTGCACCGGATGTCACCAGCACTCAGGTAGGGTGGAGAAGAGATCATTGATTTCTTCTTTGTTCTAGGTAGATTTAAGAAGACTTGAGAGGAAATATATAACTTAAATTTTTAAGCAAACTAAATGAGGAAGGAAAAAAGAGGGTATCTCAAATATGTACAGTGGTGGCCTAAAACATAAAATACTTTGTTGTTAAGGAACCATGAATTTGGTGCTAAGTTTTCCTGCGACTTATACTAAAGGAATAACCGGTCGGTTTCTTAGTTCAAAATGTTCTTCACGTTGAAAAACAAACCAATCTTTCGGGAGTCTCACAGGATTTCTTGTTTGGCCAAATGATTTAGTGAACCATTGGGAGTACCACAACCCAGACAGAGATATTATCTGTTTATCAGCTGTGACTTCTATCCAGTGTCCAGATAATTAGTGTGTGTTTTGCTATGTATAGTCTCAAAAACAACAAATAAAATTATATTTTAAAAATAAAAATCCCAAATAGCTTGTGTTATATGGATCTGACTTGACTCCTATGTATCTTTCTTTTGCTCCTTAGGTGAATACAGTAGTGAGTGGTGCACTGGACCGGCTTCATTATGAAAAAGACCCATGTGTGAAATATGACATTGGACGAAAGCTGTGGATCTATCTGCATCGTGACCGGAGCGAGGAAGAGTTTGGTGTGTAAGGCCTCTGAGGCAATATGGCAAACCAAACTAGGGATGCTCTGAATTTTTGCCCTAGTTCTGTTGTTCTCTTCATTGACACTCAGGCAGGAGAGGTTCGTAGGGGCAAGGACCAGTGAGGCCTGGATTTTAATGAAGCCATTCTCCTTAGAGTGTTCTTTTTTTTTTTTTACATTCAACAAATCATATTTCATTGCAATGGTTACAATTGCCTCCATGTGCTATTGGTTAACAGTATTTACCTCTCTTCCCTTTTTATTTTTGATGTACACAGAACACACAGAAGATACATATTGATTTAAATGTCCAAAGGGCACATTTTGCAAGCCAGCCTCCTGCTCATGGGTACGCAGCCTTTCTTATTCTATGGACTAAGGTACATTGGAGCCAAGCCATAGTATCTTCAGTAACCTCATATGCGTGGGAATCTTCCTCTTTTTCTCCGACCCGCCACTTTACCAAACATGATGTCCTTCTTCAGGGACTAGTCCCTGCTGATAATATGTCCAAAGTATGAGAGACGAAGTCTGGCTGTCCTGGCTTCCAAGGAGCATTCTGGCTGCACTTCCAATACAGATTGGTTTGTTTTTTGGCAGTCTGTGGTACTTAATAGTCTTCTCCAATGCATCAATTCTTCTAGTTCTTCCTTATTTACTGCCCAACGTGTACATGCAAATAAGGTTATTAAAAATACCATGACTTGAATCCGGCACACCTTAGTCCTCAAACTAACATCTTTGGTCTACACTTTAAAGAGGTCTTGTGCAGATTTGCCTAATGCAGTATGGCATTTGATTTCTTGACTGATGCTTTTCGAGAGTGTTGATGGTTGATCCGAGCAAAATGAAATCTGTGACAGCTTCAGTGTTTTCACTGAATGTTGTTTATTGGTCCAGTGGTGAGTGTTTTTGTTTTCTTTATATTGAATTGCAATCTATACCGAAGGCTATTGTTTTTAATCTTCATCAGTAAATATTTTAAGTTGTGTTAACTCTCAGCAAGCGAGGTTGTATCATTTGCATAATAACTCTTCTTCCAATCCTGATGCCATGCTTTTCCCTCATATAATCCAACTTCTTGGATTATTTGCTCAGCATACAGATTGAATAAGTATGGTGAAAGAATACAACCATGGAACACACCTTTCTTAATACTAAACCACTTGATGTTCTCTTGTTCTGTTCGAACAACTGCCTATTGGTCTATGTACAGGTTCCTCTTGAGCACAATTAAGTGTTCCAGAATACTTACTCTCCGCAATGTTGTCCATAGCTTGCCATGATCCACACAATCGAAAGCCTTTGCATAGTGAGTAAAGCACAGGTAAGCATCTTGCTTTCAGCTAAGATCCACGTGATGTTAGCAATGATATCCTTCATTCCACGTCCTCTTCTCAATTCAGCTTGAACTTCTGGAGGTCCTCTGTCAATATATGGCAGCAGCCGTTTTTGTGTTATTTTAGCAAGATTTTATTTTTGTGTGATAATGATATTGTCCAATGATTTCTGCATTCTGTTGGGTCACCTGTCTTTGGAGTGGCCACAAATATGGATCTCTTCCAGTCAGTTGATTAGATAGCTAATTTCTTGGAACAGATGAGTGAGTGCCTCCAGTGCCGCATCAGTTTGTTGAAAGATTTCAATTTGCATTCCATCAAATCCTTGTGCCTTGTTTTTGCCAATGCCTCCAATGCACTTTGGACTTCTTCCTTCAGAATCATTGGCTCTTGATCATTTGCTGCCTCTTGAAATGGTTAAACAGTGACCATTTCTTTTTGGTTCTTTGACCCTGTATTCCTTCCATCTTCTTTTGATGCTTTCTGCTTCATTCAATAATTTGCCAATGTTGTTGTTCAGTGCTGTCGAGTCATTTCCAACCCATAGCGACCCTGTATAGGGTTTCCAAGGAGTGACTGCTGAGCTTTACCTGCTGACCTTGAGGCTTAAACTGACTTTCTTTTTTAAAAGGTTTTTATTGTGGATTGAGTGAACGTTTACAGGGCAGATCATTAGTTTTACATTCAACAAATCATACTGCTTTTTTCAGTTAACAGCATTTCTGTATTCACTTTAGCTCTTCTTTTTTTTGAACACTCAGGCATATATAATAATTTACACCACCAAAGGGCACAGTCTGCAAGTTTGTCCTTAGAGTGTTCTTGTTGAAATTTACTGTTCTTGTTTACAGAGCGGATTCACCAGGCACAAGCAGCTGCAGCTAAAGCCAGGAAAGCCCTTCAGCAAAAACCCAAACCCCCATCCAAGGTGGTAAGTAACCTTATTAGACATTCTGGGATGGAGGTAACTAGGAATAGGTATTTGAGTTTCACTTACCTCAGTACGTCAGAAACCACAGGGGCCAAGCCTTCCTTCTGTTGAACCTTAATTCAATCTGTCTGTGAATTTTCTATACATTCGTTTGTAGAAGTCCAGTAGCAAGGAGAGTTCAATCAAGGTCGTTGGTAGTGGCTCTTCAGAACAGAGCCAGCTGAGCCTCAGTGACTCCAGCATGCCACCCACCCCTGTCACACCTGTGACTCCCACCACTCCAGCCTTGCCTACTACTCCTATTTCTCCTCCATCTGTCTCATCGGTGAGCAAAAGTGCCCCCAGTACTGTCTCAGAGCCAGCTAAATCTAGTTCAAGGTAAGTTCCTCTGTTCTTTCCCCAGCTTTCGCCCTCCAAAGTCTTTTTGGATGCATTTCCTAAGTTCTTTGTTTCTCCTTGATTTTCCTCACAGTGTTCTTCTGGTGTCTTCTCCAACAATGCCCCAGCTAGGAACAATGCTTTCCCCACCCTCCAGCCAAACTCCACCAACTTCTCAGGTCACCAGTCGGGGAGTGAGCCACGCCAGCTCTGCTGGACTGCCCCAAGTGCGTGTTGTGGCCCAGTCTAGCCTTCCTGCTGTTAGCCAGCAGTCAACAGGATCTACACAAACGCTGCCACAGATGCCAACAGGACCTCAGATCCGGGTTCCAGCTACTGTTGCACAAACCAAAGTAGTGCCTCAGGTATGGAAACCAGGGAGAAATGGACCTCGAGTTGGTCTTCTGATTCAGATGGGCATGTCCTGAGATTGTTGTCATTGGTGATGATGCTGATGACTGTGACTCATTTAATGTTCAGATCTGGGTAAGTGTTTTTACATATTGGGTACCAGAGCTTCAAGAAAGTCTAGTGATTTATCCAGGTAGATGTCAGGGCCTTTGTAGAGGCAGGATTTAAATGTAAACTTTATTGCTCCAAACTTCAGGCTTTTCCACTATATCTCTGGTGCTTGCCATGCCACTAACTGGCTGTGTAATTTTAGAAAAGATTCGTAACCCTCTTCATCTCCATTTTTTTATTGTAAAGCTGTTCTGAAAATTAGGATGCTTACACATGTACAGTGCCCTTTTCAGAAAACAATGACCCTTATATACTTGATGAGTTAAGCTGCCTGAAGATGTCCAGCTGTAATTAGAAGGGAGAGTTCAGAAGAAAGGCTCCTTCTGAGTGGTAGAGAGTCTGCTGATGTACACTTCAGTTTCTAATCACGTTTCTGGTTTCATGTTCTCAACTAGACGGTGATGGCCACTGTTCCAATCAAAGCCCAGGCTACAACAAGCACTGTGCAGCGGCCTGGAGCTGGGCAGACAGGGCTCACAGTGACTGGGCTCACTGCCACTGCCAGTCCCGTGAGTAAGTCAGCTACCAGTTCTCCTGGAAGCTCCACTCCAAGTTCTTCTACAGCAGCTGTCATTCAGAATGTCACAGGGCAGAACATCATCAAGCAGGTAAGTGGACTCTCCTCAGATGGGACTCTGCTGAGCTGGGAGAGTCCACAGAAAGCAGATTGGTTATCTTTTCCCCTTTACGTCTAGGTGTTTCAGGTGTGTTTTACCACAGACAGTGTGATCTGTGTAGATGCTAAAGAGATGTCTGTCTGTTTATTGCTTTGGCTGAGCTTCTGGATTTGGGGTGGACTGTGATGAAGAATTTAATCCTTAGTACTAAGGAATACTTTTTTAAATGTACTTGAGATGAAAGTTTGCATATCAAATTAGATTGCCATTCAACAATTCATCCACAAAACGCTCTGTGAGACATTGGTTCCCATCCCTGTAATGTGTCATCACTAACACCTTTTCCACCCCACCTGCCCCATTCCCATCCATCCAGTTTTCCCTGCCCCACCTTATTTAAAGGAACCCATTCTTCACTAGCATCACTGTTTATTTTATAGGCCAATCCTACTGTGGCACTGTAGGATTACCACACAACTGCAAGATCAATTTGAACCATAGGTTGGCAATTCAAATTCAACAGCTGCTCCTTGGAAGCCCTATGTAGGGTCGCTATGAATCAGAACCGACTCAGTGGCACTTAACAACAAGAATCTCATTTGGCTCAAAAGTGACCTCCGGGCATGTGTCAGTTCCAGTTTTTAAAGGGTATCTTTAGGAGTAGACTTAGGGATTCGTCTAGTCTCTGTCAGCCCAGTAAGTCTGGTATTCCTTATGAATTTGAGTTTTGTTCCACATTTTTCTCTCATTCTTATCAGGACCTTGTCTTGTACCTGGTCAAAATTGTCAGTAGTGGCAACTGGGCACCTAGGCTAGAAATGGTCCTAGGCTGGAAGTGGTTCGTGTGAGCCATTAGTCCTGTGGGAGGTGGACACTTTTATTATCCCCATTTTACCATTAAGCTAATGGGAGACACAGAAAAGTAAAGTTGTGTTATTTATTTGTTTTTTTAAGTATTGAATGCTTGTTGTGTGTCAGGCACTGTCCTGTATGCCAGGGGTGCTGTGGTGTATTATTACACATTACTAAGTGCCTGTTTTAACGGAGCTTATACTCCAACAGGGTTAAGAGGCAAATAAACCCAGATGTCGGGCAGTAATGAGTGCTATGAAATTCCATAAACAGGGTAAGGGGTTGAGAGTGATGGGGTGCTGATTTAGCCTGGGTGGTTAGGGAAGGTCTCTCAGAGGAGGTGGCATTTGAGCAGAGATTGAAGTGGAGTGTGCCATGTGATGATTAACTGTGAGTAGAAATTCCTAGTATAGGGATGGCAAGGGGAAATACTGTGAGTCAGGAATATGCTTAACATATTCAGGGAGCAACAGGAAAACCATTGTGACTGAAGCTTAGTGAGCCAGTGTGACAGTGTTAGGAGATCAGTCTAGAGAGGGTACCTGTGCTTAAATTGTGTGGAGGTGTATACTGGGCCTGGGTAGAGCAGTTAACTTTAAATGCAATAAGGAGTCATTGAGAGGCTGTAAGACTTGATCTGGCTGCTATGTAAGGGCCAAGAATGGAAGCAAGGAGGCATTTGCAGAGGTAATTCTGGCTTAGTCTATTCAAGTAGCCATTGGGGGTGATGAGACGCAGTAGTAGGATGCTGGACATAGTTTGAAGGGTGAGCCAATGTAAGTTTCTAGTGCTTGACCAAGTAAGATAGTGACAAAATTTACTGGATAGCAGAAAACAGGTGTTGAGAGTTGGAAACTGAGAGAGAAAAGTTTTTCTGAAGGAGGCAATTAGCAACTCTATATGAAGAGCAGTGAAAGTTTGAGTAAGGCGAGAACTAAGAATGGGAAATAGGTAAATGGTGAACTCAGGTTCTAGTGGATTGGTGGCCTTTTGGGATGGGTTCAGAAGAGAATGCAGCTTTCAGGCAAACAAGACCAAGGGGGCAATATTTGCACAGAAAGAAGGAAGGGTCAGAAAAGAAGGACAAATGGAATTGGAGAACCCAGGGAGGAAGTTGGAAGAGTTGTGTTATGTTGAAGCGATTGCAACTAATGTCATGAAACAAAATGAAGATATATTATTGAGTAGGGAACTAATTTGATTTACAGACTGCTATTTAGACCACAAAATATTCAAAGAAAAACAATGCAAGGTAAAGAAGTGGAGATAGGGAATAGAAATAATTTTTAAAGGAATTTTGCTGTTGAAGGGAGCAGGTTACTGAGGTTGTAGATTGAGGCTCTTCCCCCCCCCCCCCTTTTTTTTTTTTTTTTTTTTTTTAAATAGGATGGGAATGTCATAATATGTTTGCATTCTGGTGGGATAAATGTAGCCAGTAGAGAAGGAGGAAAAAATTGATGCAATAGGAAATCCCAGAATAGGCTAGAAAGGGGTTCCATGGGGGATTGCTAGGGGTTAATAAGTAGTAGTTGGTGTCTAAACTCAGACATCTGGCCCCAAAGCACATGCTCTAACTGCCATACTATCGCTTTCACAATGGAGGTTGTCCTAGTTGTAAATAGATGCACATAAGATAGTTGAGATTTGGGTATATATTGATTTACTGTTGTAGTTGTTAAGTGCCATCAAGTCAGATCCAACCCATAGGGACCCTGTATAGGGTTCCGAGAAGCGGCTGGTGGGCTTGAACCACTGACGTTGTGGTTCAAATGGCTTTGCAGTCCGGTGTATTAGCCCACAGCACCACACCAGGAATCCTGCACAGTTGGACTGCAAAGCCATTTGAATCACAAGGTCGATGATTCGAGCTCACCAGCGGTTCCCTGGAAACCCTATACAGGGTCCTTGTGGGTCAGAACTCACTCGATGGCACTTAACAACAACATTGATTTATTAGGTGGTATTAATTCTGTTTGGTATTGACCATAACATTGCAGTTATGTTTTTTGTTTTTTATTTCTTTTTTAGGTTGGGAGATAGTACATAAGTATTGTTCAGTGAAATGATTTATCTTGAATTTCCTTTAAAATATTCAAGTTCTTTTCTCACACACCCGCCTCCCAAAAATAGGAAGGAAAGATCAAACAAGCTCAGGAAATAACTGTTGTGACTGGGTGATGAGTACATGGGTTTGTTATGCTCTTCTTACTTTTGTGAATGCATGCAAGCTTTCAGAAGCTAAAACAAAACACATACACATATGTCCACACAATGGAGGTTTGCATAATTATACTACCTAGCCAGCTTATTAACATTTTGATTCCTTCATCAGTGCTGTTCCTTCCCCCTCCAGGTGGCAATCACTGGGCAGCTGGGTGTGAAGCCCCAGACAGGCAACAGCATTCCTCTCACAGCGACTAACTTCCGTATCCAGGGCAAGGATGTGCTGCGTCTACCACCGTCTTCCATCACCACAGATGCCAAAGGCCAGACAGTCTTGCGAATCACACCAGACATGATGGCCACGTTGGCCAAGTCCCAGGTCACCACAGTCAAACTGACCCAGGACCTCTTTGGGGCAGGAAGTGGCACTGCAGGCAAAGGCATCTCTGCTACCTTACATGTCACCTCCAATCCAGTCCACACTAACGAGAGCTCTGCAAAGGCCAGCTCAGCCAGTGCTCCTTCATCTACTCCAGCAGGCACTGCTGTGGTCAAAGTGACTCCTGACCTCAAGCCAGCAGAAGCCTCAAGTTCAGCTTTTCGCTTGATGCCAGCACTTGGTGTGAGTGTGGCAGACCAGAAGGGAAAAAACACAATGGCCTCTTCGGAAGCAAAACCAGCTGCCACCATCCGCATTGTTCAGGGCCTTGGTATGATGCCTCCCAAAGGAGGCCAGAGTATCACAGTTGCAGCCCATGCCAAGCAGGGGTCCTCGGTGGCGAGTGGTTCTGGGACTGTGCATACTTCTGCAGTGTCCTTGCCCAGTATGAATGCAGCTGTATCCAAGACTGTGGCTGTGGCATCTGGGGCTGCAAGCACCCCCATCAGCATCGGGACGGGAGCCCCCAGTATGCGACAGGTCCCAGTTAGCACCACAGTTGTGTCTACGTCCCAGGCTGTGAGTAACAGTAGTGGTCAAAAATAGTCCTTCTGTTTAGGAAGCTTAAGGTTGTTTAACTCTTGTTGCCTGAGAGAGACTCCCTAAGAACTAGGAAACTTCTCATTTGACTCATTTGTTTTCTTTTGAAATTGGTAAGAGGGTAATATGTAACGTAACATACATTTTTACCAAACCCTAAAACAGTAGAGAAGTATATTTAGGAAAGTACTTCTTTAGTCACCCTATACTTCCATCCTAAGGGCTGACTACTGCTAGTAAGTTGGTATTTATCTTTCCACCCCTTTTCCTGAGTGTTTTCATAATTATGCATACATTTTTTTTTTTTGGTTTGTTTTTTAAATATATATAAAAGACTTTACTAACTATGGTTGAGACCTCTCTGGGGGCATACACAGATACTGACTGTATTTTCTTTAGTGGTGTCATAGGCAAATGGTTAACTTTAAAAGGTTGGTTCAAACCTATCAAATGATATCATGTAAGATAGGCCTGGCAGTCTGCTCTGTAAAGATGACTTCAGCACATAGGTAACCATCCATTGGAATTGACTCCAAGATACTAACAACAACATAATAATCCTATGAGTTCTATGAAAGGAGGATACATTTTCATTGTTAATAATCAGTGCTACAGGTAAACCTTCACCACATTCACCAAAAACACCCCAAAAAAACCAACAGATAAAAAGTGCTGCAATGAATGTCCTTGTGCATGCCTGTGTAAGTCTTGCACATATGTAAGTAATTCTAGAGCTCGGATCCCTAAGATGTGTGTACGAATGTAAAGAGTTGACGGATGATGCTCCAGTTGTGGTGCTGGATAGGCCATACCAGCTTACACTCCCACCAGCAAATGTACGGCTTTCTTGTACCCAGAGCTGCATCAGATGTCGCTATATCTTTAATCCCACATACACATATCTTAATGGTGAGGAGGGACTTCAATTACTTGTCATTACTCTGGTCACTCATGAGGTGCAGTACCTATTTGTCTGGATACTGGCTGTTTACATGTTGTTAAGTGCTGTCAAGTCAGTTCTGACTCATAGTGACCCTATATAGGGTTTCCGAGGAGCAGCTGGTAGGTTTGAACTAATAACCTTGTGGTTTGCAGTCCAGTGCTGATCCTACTACAGCGCTATTTGTATGTGTTTGTGTGTGTGTGTATAATTTTTTTTTTTTTTTTCCAATCTTATTGTTCAAGGAGGCCTTTTGTACCATCTGGAGTTAATTCTTTATGTGTGTAAAATACTTTCTCCCAACCTTGAGTATGAACTCTTTTGCTCTGCAGGGTTCCACAGTTTTATGTAATCAAACCTGGCAGTATTTTCTTTTATGGTTTCTAGTTTAATGCCTTGTGTTTTTCCCACCACATTGTTATCTAGATAATCAAATATATCAGATTAAAAGAAAAAAGCCAAAATGTATAATTGATCATCCATTTATCTGAAATAGTTTCTGTGGATACCAAGAAATAGGGATCTAACTTCATACTATCAAATTATTCCAACATCATTGACTAGTTGATTCTTTCCCCACTCACTAATTTGAAATGCTACACTTATTTACAAACATTTATAAACAAAGTTCCCACGTCAATATAGGTGTGTTTCTAGAAGCGTGTGTATTTTTACCATAAAGCAGCCTCTAGATAAGGTTTGGACTCCTGGTATGGCACTGTAGGATCAGCACTGGACTGTGAACCACAGGGTTGGTGGTTCAAACCCACCAGCTGCTCCTTGGAAACCCTGTACAGGGTCACTGTGAGTGGGAATTGACTCAAAGGCACTTAACCAACAACAGATAAGGCTTATTGTTCTGAATAGTGGACTTCACATGAACAGTATAAAACATAGTTTTACTTTTCTAAGCAAGCAATATAGTAAAACATCAGTTACAAGGGATTAACTCCAGAGTGGCAATGGGGGATAAAGCACTGTACTGTAAAGTCAGTTTGAACCACAAGATACGTGGTTCAAATTCACCAGCTGCTCCAGGGTCACTGTGAGTCTACTGACTCGAAGGCACTTAACAACAACATATTTATGGGGTGGGAGGGAGGGGAAGTAATGCAGTGTGACTTACAAGCAAATGTTTAAGTTCCTATATTACAGAAATTAAGGAGCTCTGGCAGCGTAGTGGTTATGAGTCAGGCTGTTAACCTCCCGGTCAGCAGTTTGAAACTACTACTAGTTCTGCGGGAGAAAGATGAGGCTTTCTGCTCCCATAAAGATTTACAGCCTCAGAAACCCTATGCAGGGTCACTATGAGTCAGAATCGAGTCCATGGCACACCACCACCACCACCATCACAAAAATTGAAATAGTTTTATTTACTTTGAACTCTGTTCTTGTCAGATACTATCCAGTGGCATCTACTCTACTAAAGTCAGGCTAGGTAAACAGAAGCAAAGAACAGTTGGCGGAGCAGGAAGTATTGAACGGTTTCCACCATTCTGTACCCAACTAGTTTGACTAGTTCTAGAAGTGTAGTGACAGTCTGAAATGTTTAAAACAAGTAAACATTCTTAAGGAGAAGATCATCTGTAAACCCATTTGTAAATGCCATCTTGAGTTACTGTGTTTTTATATGTGTAAAAAAATACATAGAGACTTTACCTGGTGATCTCTAAGTGCTTTCTGATGGGCTACACGACTGGAAGTATAAATAGTCTAGAAACCAGCATGGGGACCCAAGAAGTTTGGCAGCTGAGTGCCTGGTGACTTTACCACTAACGAGCTTGTAGGGAAGATTGATGTCATCTTAGCATCCTGTCAAACCCTCCCTTAAATTAGGTTTTAAAAACTAAGTTTACATAAGATTTTATTGTGTACATGATTACATTTTGTTATAAACAGGCATGAAAAATGAGCCTGAACACAGGTGATAATAGTGATCCCAAAGGAACCAAGGCCTCAAATGTTTTATTAGTTGTTTTGTTTAGGTTTTATTGGCTTGGGGGCTGGATGCTTTTATCTGGTTGAGTTTATTATTAGTGTCCCCCAACTAACCTCCCTTATCGTTCTGATAAAATTGAAAGCACCTGGGGAATGTGACCTGTCATTACCTGCTAACAAACCTGAATTCTGGGAAAACATAATTAAGCAGTTATTGTATTAACTAATTATACATGCCCGTGTCCTTCCTTAGATTTACTTCTTCAGATAGTTATCATTTGTGTCAAAATTGGGGTCTCAGAGATGAGTACAGCCATAGCCTCTGAGGATCTTAGAATCTAGTACCATGATTAACAGAATATATACTTTCCTTTGTGATTTAAGTACACGTCTTACTTTATATCGGTAATAGCAGTTAATATATGGATGTTCGTTATGTGCCATGAAAGAGGATAGTAACAGATCAAATGATAGCTTATCACAGTAAATGAACATTTGACTATACTATATGAGCACTTTTATGAGGGCTACCTTGGCCCAAGGAGTCCTGGTGTGGCACTATGTGCTAATGCGCTGGACTGTAAAATCAGTTTGAATCTCAAGGTCGGTGGTTCAAGCTCACCAGCTGCTCCTTGGAAACCCTCTACAGGGTCGCTATGGGTCGGAACTGACTTGACAGCACTTAACAACAACAACCTTGGCCCAAACCTCAGTAATACTGGGACCCTGTAGTTCTTGTGACGTACTAGTGTAACAGTAGAATAAGCACGGGATTGCTAACCATAGGGTTAGTGGTTCAACTCCACCAGCTGCTCCTCTGAAACCCTATACAGGGTCACTATGAGTAAGAAACAATTTGACAGTTAGCAACGTAGTTCTTGTAGCCTTGCAGGTGACTCTTGGTGGTTTTCCTCTTCTCCTTCCATTTCAAGAGACCTGATTATTCTTTCTCTTTAGGGGAAGCTGCCCACACGGATCACAGTTCCACTTTCTATGATTAGCCAGCCTATGAAGGGCAAAAATGTGGTCACGGCCCCCATCATCAAAGGCAACCTTGGAGCCAAGTAAGTGCTAAAGAGGAGTGAGAGGACTGAAGTGTCTGTTGTCATACACCGAGAAAGCAGCTGATACTCTGGGTTCCTCCTTTGGTGTCTTTCCTTTGTTGTGCTCATCAACAGTATTGAGTGTCTTGTATTGTTTTAGGTGCTGAGATGCAGCATTTATTAAAACAGACAAATTCATGCTGTCATCAGCTTACATTGTTGAGGGAGAGAGGGGAAATAGGTACTGTATTGGATGATGATACATACTGTAGAGAAAAATAAAACAAGGCTGGGAGGGAGGGAGAGAATGGGGCAAGAGATAACAGTTCCAGATGTGATTGTGTGGGAAGACTTTGCTTTGGCATTTGAACTTGATGGTGGCCTTCCTGGGGCCCTGAGTTAAACCCAAATCAGAAGAACAGGATGAAATTAGTCTGATGGCCTCAAGGAAGCTTGTGTAATGCTGTTTTGGGGGAGGGTGTCATGTCAAGAGCTTAGATGTCTCTGGGACTGTTACTCATGCTGCTAAAGGTGTGGGACCTAAGACCATTTTATCCAGAGCACTGGTTGCTCTGCACTCGCTCTTCTCCTGTCATGGAAGCATAGTACCTGGGAGAAAGGTGGCCTCATCAGCTGGTTTCTGCTTTGGTCCAGAATGTTGGTATTTTCAGCCTAACTTTGGGGCAGAGATATGCCTTCGCTTGCCATACCTTCCTCCTGCTTTCCTTCCACAGCATCAGTGGATTGGGCCGCAATATCATCCTTACTACCATGCCAGCGGGTACTAAGCTCATTGCTGGCAATAAGCCTGTTAGTTTCCTCACTGCCCAGCAGTTGCAGCAGCTTCAGCAGCAAGGTCAAGCCACACAGGTAAGGTCCAAAATGACCTGTTGGCCATACCAGTTTTCTCTTTCTTTCCTTTGCTCTTCTTAATTGATAACACCCACGTGGGCTAATGTGTTAGACTGCAAGTCATTTGAACTGCAAAGTTGGTGGTTCAGGCTCACCAGCTGCTCCTTGGAAACCCTGTACAAGGTCGCTGTGGGTCAGAATCAACTCGATGGCACTTAACAACAACAACAACAACTTATATTTTGTAGTCCACTGATAAGACATTTTCTTTTTGTAAATAGGTTCGGATCCAGACTGTTCCAGCTTCCCATCTCCAGCAGGGAACAGCTTCTGGTTCCTCCAAAGCAGTCTCTACTGTTGTTGTGACTACAGCGCCATCTCCTAAACAGGCACCTGAACAACAATGATTATGAGAGAGGAAGATGACTTTCCAAAGACACCACGCCTGGTGTGTTCCAGTTAAAAGGCAGGGGCAGGGAGATTGCATCATTCCTCTAGGTGTGTCTGTATAGGGAGGACCTATAGGGGATGATGACAACAGTGGCCTCGGTGCTACAGCCACACCCCGTGAAGCACACTGAAGAGAGAGGTTCTGCTGGCGTTGCAAGGTCTGCTTCACACCCACCCAGGAGGAGCTCTGCCGTGGAATTGTTACAGAAGAGTAAGACGTCTAGGAAAGGCTCACCAGTTGCAGACTGTGCATGCAGTGAATAAGCCTCATTCTACGTGTGGATTGTGTTTTTTAGTTTCTGTTCTTCCATGACTAGTGATCTGGATATGAGTTTTGTGCCCAGAAAGTTTTATGTAACTTATTTTTTTAAAGAACCTATTGTACATCTTTGTCAAATAGAAACTTGGGCTTTTGTCCCTCTAAACTAATTATTATTTTGACCAGAATGAGAGAATGACACGATTCTAAGTAAGTTGATGGCTGACTTGGTAGCTGTATAGTAATCAAGAGGCTGCAAGGTGAGAAGGGAACATAGAAAGTGAAGTGGTGTGGATTCCCTAAAATGGAATTTGTTGGGTGCTACCTCTTAAAAGATGGGGTTACATGTGTTTTACCTACCAATGTCCTCCTCACCAAGGCTACTGATCCCCAAGTCCAAAATTAAGCAGAGTAAGGGATGCTACAGTCATGCCGTTTCTGCAGCACACCCTTTGCTGTGGTTTGTGGTTATATATTTTGATTGGCCCAGAGCTAGGGTCAGATAATTTTGCCTTGTGGGCTGGCCACTTGTTTTTGTAAATAAAGTTATTAGAACACAGCCACGCCATTTGTTTATGTAGTATCTATGGCTGATTTTCTGAGTTATGACTGTTACAGACTTGAGTAGTTGTGATGGAAACCATATGGTCCTCAAGCCTAAAATACTTAGCTAGCCGGTGAGAAAAAGTTTTCTGAACCCTCCCCAAGTGCCAGGGTGGTAGGAAGACAGCAGGATGTACAGGGTTCAACCTTCACTAGGCAGTGCCAGCCTCAGATCAGTCTATTTTTTTTTCTTTTTTCTCTTGATATGAGTGAAAGTTTACAGAGAAAATTGGTTGTCCATTCAATTCACAGATGTTTTGCTTCGTGACATTGCAGTCCTCACAGTGTTAAGAGCACTCTTCCCACTTCGTCTGTGTTTATTTTTTCTATTCTTCCTCCTCGCCAAACCATTCCTGCCTTCTGAGCTTTATCCCTGGGCATATGCTGCCTTTTTGATTTTATATGGCCACTGGTTCTATTAGGTACCTCCCTGGTGTTACTGTTCACCTATCTATTATTTGGGGGTGAGTTCAGTTCCATGCCAGAAGAGTAACTGAGGGCCATAGTTTAGGGGGTTCCACCAGTCTCCATAGGAGTCCTGGTGTGGCGCTGTGGGTTAATGTGCTAGACTGTAAGAGCTGTTTGAATCACAAAATTCAAGTTCACCAGCCACTGCTTGGAATCCCTACCACAGGTCTTTATGACTTGGCACTTGACAACAACACCAGTCTCTATCAGACCAGTAAGCCTGTTCTTTTTTTTTTTTTGTGTGTGTGAATTGTATGGGTTTACATAGGAGAACATCAGTTTTACATTCATCCTATTGTATTTCATTTCATTGCAATGATTACAATCCCTGCCATGCATCCTCAAACAACCAAAGGGTACACCCCACAGGCCAGCCCTCTGGCCGTCAGCACATAGCCCCTCTCCCTCCCTGAGTTCAGTGTCCCCAGCTGCTTCCTCTGTCCACATCATCGTCTCTGCCTCCATTTCTGGTGTCACTGCTTCTCTGGGTAGGGTCCGGCACTCCACTCTTCTCACTTGATGGTCCCAGGGACCACTGCTTCTGGACTGCAAAATCAGTCCCCTCCTTTTGTTACAAAATATCTATCTTTGCATTTCTGACCCTCATAGTCAGTCCTGATAGCAATTATTTACTATTGTATCCCCATCTCCTTTCATAAATGCCGTCCCAACAGATTAGAAACTATTCAATGGAGATTCTGCCTTTCTCCACCCCATCTGGAACTAGGCTCCCTCTTGAAAGCTTGTAAGCCAGTCACTTCTTGCCTTTGTAGCCCCTCCCCCCCGCCCCATTTTGGGTAGCCAATGTCTAAGTTCCCTATCCCTGTCCACCTTGTGTACCAAGGGGATGGGAATGATCCTCGCTGTAGAGATCTGTCCACTCCTTTGTCATACTG
>NW_006408740.1:2208061-2221945 GCF_000296735.1 Chrysochloris asiatica
GTAGCCAATGTCTAAGTTGCCCAACCCTGTCAACCCTGTGTGCTGAGGGGTGGGAGTGATCCTCACTGTAAAGATTTGTTCCCTTTTTTGAGCTACAACATTCATAAGCATAGATAAAGTTCATTAAATTGTAGCGGGTTACTTTTTTTTCCCCCTTTTCTTTCTTCTTATAGTCGAGTTCAGATCATCCAGCCATTGAAGTCAGGTCAAGTAGGTACTGTCTGTAAGTATGGGTGTTCTTGTGCATCTCCCCTCACTTCATATCAGCTGGACGCTTCACTCTCCCCTCTAGTCCTCTGTGGCCATGTCACTGCCTCTTGGCCCTGGAGTCCCCGGTTGTTGCCATACTGCTGGCCAACCAGATCTCAACCTGGGTTCACAGGAGTCTATTGGATGTGGTAGGACTTAGCTCCTAACTAAATTGCAGTTATTCCCCGTGTTCCCCTTATTGGTGACCAACGTGGTCACCAGCCAGCACATGCCTGCTCTTGTATTTCCTTTGAGTCTCAGTCTTGGAAGGGGGTTTGCTCTGAGGGGACCCAACCACTTGCCTTTGATGGCTCCAGGGTGAACAGCTTTCTTGTTCTTGTAGTAGTCAGTCAGACTACCATTATTGATTTTTATTTTTCCTGCCCATCTTTATTTCACGAAGTATCTTCTGTTTTTCTAGCTGCTCCAGGCTGGTTTACTTGTCCTTTCAAATGGAAATTTCCCACCTCAGAAATTTCTGGATGGGGTTCAGGATTCCACCTATGGTCTTACACAATGCAAAGGCTCCACAGGAAGCCTCTTTTACTGGGGCAACTTCTAGCCCCCTTTAAGGTATTCCAATCAGTTATAGGCTAAAGACAATTTGCATTCTATTGTGATGTTTCTGGCTATTCTTTTCTCTACCCTGCAAGTATCAATTTTTTTATTTTTTCATTTTTTTAAAATGTTTTATTGTGAATTATATGGGAGAACATTAGTTTTACATTCATTCTGTCAAGTATCTATTTCACAATGGTAGGCAAGGGAAACCAAGATTCAAAAGACAGCCAAACATCTTAACATTATTCCCCTCTTCTACCCATTCAAACCATGCTTGATATGAAGTGAGAAGAGATACACAATCCCTGTATCCTGGAGCCCTGTTGTTCCAAGGTTGTGCATGCATCATTTACCTCTGACTCACTTAGTCCGTGAAAACCTAACTGTTCTCCCATCCACCTTGTTCTTCCATTCCCCTCTCCCTCCTCCGCCCCGCAGCATCCAAGCTATCCTGTATCTGTTCCTTATCCTGTGCTCTATCTTCCCCTCCCTCCCACCCCTCACCTCATCCCATGCATCCTGGCGATCAGCGAATATGTATGTAATTTTTTACCCCCCTTTTAGGTAAAAAAATTTTTCTTAATCTTTTACAATAATGGTCCTATGCAGCATTTTTCCTTTTGTGAGTGACTGATTTCACTCATCATAACGTCCTCAAAGTTCATCCAAGTTATACGGTGGCTTGCAGCTTCCTTGTTCTTCATGGTGGCATAGTAGGTCCACTGTGTGTATGTATCACAGCTTGTTTATCCATTCTTCAATTGATGGGCACTTAGGCTGTCTCCCTCTTTTTGCTTTTGTAAATAGTGCTGCTGTGAACATTGTTGTGCATATATCTACTCATGTATGGCTTGTATTTCTTATGGGTAAATACCAAGTAGAGAAATTGCTGGATCATAAAGTATTTCTATTTCCGACCTTCTGAGGAAGCACCATATGGCTTTCCAGAGTGTTTGGACCATTTTGTAATCCCACCAACGATGTAGGAGGGTCCCAGTTTCTCAGCATCCTCTCCAGCATTTATTGTCCTCTACTTTTTTGATCTTTGTTGTTAATTGCTGGTGTGAGATGATATCTCATTGTTGTTTTGATTTGCATCTCTCTAAAGGAGCTCTGGTAGCGTAGTGGTTACAAATAGGGCTGTGAACTGCAAGGTCAGTAGTTCAAAACTACCAGCTGTTCCGCGGGAGAAAGATGAGGCTTTCAGCTCCCGTAAAGATTTACAGCCTCGGAAACCCTGTACAGGGTCGCTATGGCACTTAGCAACAACAACAAATGGCTGGTGATCATGAATATTTCTTCATAATGTTTGTTGGAAGCCTGGTCTTTTTATGATTTTGAGTTTTGTTACACATTTTCTCCCATTTTATCCAGGATGCTCTGTTGTGATTGCTTTCAGAACAATCGGCAATGGTGGCTGGGCCCCATCTAATACTTTAGTCTCAGGGTCTTGATGCTGAGGTTTGAATGGCCCTTTAGTCCTTTAAGCTAATTGTTTTCATGTCTCTCTGATTTTCTTCACTCTTCTTTGCTCTATATGGGGGAGAGACCATAGATGGTCATTCACAAGCTTTTTGAAGACTTCAGTCACTACTTACCAAAGTAGGGTATTAGAATATTGTGCTTTGTGCACTGTGTTATGCCAGTTGATGTCCCCTGAAACTGCTCCTGAGCTCCTGGGCCCAGCATCAGTCTGGATTTGTTAGTCATTTAGTTCTGGCTGTTCTACACTTCTGTCCTCCCTCCGCCCCATGAAGCAACAGGTAGTGCTCAGAATGATGTTTTAAGATGTAATAAGTAATTAAAGCACAAGTTGTTGATGGTACATGCCTCTTGTATTGGGGCAGGGCTGGTATAGCAAAGCTTTTTTACAATGAGGACTTTTCCTACTCTTGTGAAAGTATTTAAATTATCCATAAAAAGGTATCTTCAGTCTGTGGGAGATTAGTGGTTATCATTTATGGGCGGTAGGTAAGGAAGTAGATGTGAAAGACATATAATTGAAATGATTTCTATGGGGTAGCTGGGTTGAAGTTGTATTAGGGACGTTGCAGAGGAGCAGAGAAGAGTTAGGGTGGCTTGATGGATGCAAAGACATCATGGTTTTATAGACATCTCATTCTCTTAGCAATTATATAAAGAATTATATGTCGTCATCCTCATTTTAATTTTGATAAAATGTGAGTCAGAGTTAAAGAGAACCAAGATGGAAATCCAGTCTTTGGATTCTAAGTTCAGTTCTCTGTCACTGCCATGCAAAGAAAACAGTGGCTATGATAGAGTCATGATGAGGCTTGGGAAACACCCAGAATTAGAAAGTGGAACATCTGGATTATAGAGTAGAGGTGAATTCGTTGACAAGATTGAGCTTTTGTTGGCTCAGTAGAGGACTGGCATTGAATAACTTGCCATCCTGACCTTTTACCATAAAATAACTCAATGAAGGGAAACATGGATCTTGTGTAACTGAGTAAAGGCACACAAATCTGTGTTTTATACTACTTAGGTGTGTGTACATCATTGCTATTGCTTAAACTCAGATTTCATGTAGATAATCCTTGCGACAGTTTCTAAATAAGAAAAAGGGAGAAATTTGAGAGGTCCTATCTTAGGTATTTACTGCTGGTTGCAAACAAATCTTTTCTTAATTTACTTAACAAATGGTTTTATAATAGATCTGGCATTCAGCTTCAGCCCTACCCTCAGGCATTTATTTACTAATGTCACCTGACTCTGCTTGTCTCCTTTGTGCACACAGATGTTTGCATTCTGTGATGTGAAATGAGAAACTCTGTTGGGGTGGTTCAGGGTGACAGTACCAGTATTTGCAGCAAGTGTGGTTCCTTAGGGTGCAGACAAACTCTAGAGAACTCTTAGAGGTTTGGCAACTGTGATGGGATTTGGGGACACAATCCAGAACATAATCCCAGAATCGCTTCTAGGTAGCAGTCATTGAGCCTCTGAACCTGTACTTGACTTACAGATTGTTAAGACTATTCAGAGCATGTGCCTATGACTGGATTTGGTAAGTGATGTAATCAATTTGTACATTACTACTACATTTAGGGTAGGAGTCCTGGTGTGGCGCTGTGGGCTAATGCGTCAGACTGCAAAGTCGTTTGAACTGCAAGGTTGGTGGTTCAAGCTCACCAGCTGCTCCTTGGAAACCCTATACAGGGTCACTGTGTGTTAGAATCAACTTGACTGCACTTAACAACAACAACTACATTTAGGGTAGAATCCTGGTGTGACACTGCAGGTTAATGTGCTGGACTGCAAAGTCGCTTGGAACTGCAGTGTCAGCGGTTTAAACTCACCAGGTGTTCCTCAGAAACCCTATACAGGGTTGCTACAGGTCGGAACCATTTCAATGGCACTTAACAACAACAGCAACTGCATTTAGGGTAGTCCTGGTGTGGTGGGGTAGGATTATCACTGGACAATTAACCGTGAGGTGCTATTCCTTGGAAACTTTGTACAGGGTCGCTATGAGTCACAGCTGACTCATGGCACTTGACAATAACAACTGCATCTAAGATTATACTTAGGCTAGATTTGATCACTTCCCATAGAACTGATTCCAGACCCTGCTGCTCTGAGTGATGCGTCAAAATTTTACATGTGCTTTTCTGGAGAAAATAGTGTTTTTCCTTACCATATACTGCCCTTTTTATCTAGAATGAAGATCTTTTCTGTGAGAGTAAAATAGGGAATAGGTTCATCCTTCCTATCTCCAGTCCCTAAGGAAAGAACACATTTTACACAAGAGACACAGTAATTGTCAGTAATTCTCTACATCTAGAATGTGCCAGCTCCCTCTTTCTCCTTTCTTAGTCTCCCATTGCAGTTTGCATTTAACTCTTACTGTTACTGCTTTTATGAGACTTAGCCCTGTGCTAGGCACATGTCTCCTTGATCCATAATGCCATTACAGTGCAGGTACAAAGTGGATGTGTAATGTTTGTTGAAGGAAGTTAAAAACACAAGTGAACTCAGAACAGACCAAGAGTCTCAAGACTTTGTATTATAGGCAGTCCTTGGATTACAAATGAGTTCTGTTACTAAATCTGTCTAAAATTGAATTTATACATAAGTTGGACCCGTTAAGTACAATTCATATCTAGTATCAGTTTGTCTTAGGATATAGTACATAGTGTACCTTTTTCTATGCATTAAAAAAAACAACAAAAAAACACTTGTGGATAAAGAAAACATCTTTAACACAATAATTCAGTAGTAATGTTTTGATACGTATCACAAAGTAGCATGTTTGTTACTATGAATCACTGTCTATGCCTTAGACTTTTTTTCTGTAATAACTAATTTGGATGTTCGTAACCTGATGACTGCCTGTACTGGTTCAGGATTCATGCTTTGCTTTTGTCTATATTAGATTAAGGCCTTCCATTATTTATTCACATCGCACACTTCCTATCCACATCCTTCACTGGGGCACCTTGGAGGAGTCAGGATATCTGAGTTCCAACTCAGCTAGGCCACTAGTTTGTTGATTTAAGAAAACCTCCCTTGGCTGGATTCATCACTTACCAACAGCAATAGTGCAGTTCTCTGGATATTATGATTATTATGATTAGTTCTGACATGTTTAGCAAGCAATATTTTAAATTACAATGCTTGTGAATTATTTCACTTCCAAAATAGACAAGTTAGAATTGTATCTGCAAAATGAAGGCACCGTCTTTCACTTAAACATTCTGGTATCTTTCTGATAAGAAAGTATCTACTTTCTTGAGACAGTTACTAGAAGCTGTAAGTCTGCTGCTAGATTCACACCTGAGTTCCCCTATGAGGCCACTTCTATTCTAAAATGCCGAGTCTCTAATCCCTCTCTATCCTGGAACACAAATGAAGCTTACTACTATGGAGAGGACTTTGTAGTTCATTATGAAGGGTACCACACCAATACAGGCCACTGGTGCCCCTCATCTCATTCCTCGTCTGAACCATTCAGGAGGGCAGTCTGGTAAATGTGACCCGATTTCAGCTTCTGGATCCCAATGATTTCTCCATCTCTGGGTCTCTTCAGTCGATTCATAAACCTGCAACAGAAAAATGAACAAATTAAATTAACTGGAAAAATCCCTTTATTCCCTTATCTAGGGTGGTTCTTAAAGCATTTTCTTCATATTACTATTAAGTAATAATGCTTGGTTACATATCTGACTTCTCAGACATTTGTCATTGCTATCAGTAGGTTAAGGGGGTCATGACTAAAATTAATGTCATAATTGAGATTGAATTGAAGTCTCTCATGACCTGGTGGCACTGTGGGTTAGGTATTGGGCAATTCAAACCCACCAGCAGCTCAATGGGAGAAAGGTGAAACTTTCTTATGAGTTGAAATCAACTTGATAACAGTAGGTTTGCTTTTTTGTTTTTCTTTCTCATAATTAGGCAGCAAGATTAAAACTGACTTTCAGGTCCCTTCTGTTTGATCATCATGGAGCTTTTTGGGTGAAGTCTGCTTTGGTCTAGGGAAATAAGAAACTTGACAAAAAGGTAGGGTAGGGGCAGCTGCACCAGCAGTAAAGCTAGTAAAGCACATGCTAAAACCCACCTCTAGCAATGCAATTACAGATGGGGCTGCCATTTACTAGTGTGTAACAGTGATCAAGTTACTAAGCCTTCTGAAGCCTTGTGTATCTCATTTGTGAAATACTGTAATAGAACATACTTCATGAAGCCACGAGGATTAAATGAGATAAAACACTTAAGTGTGTACTAAAGTGCCTGGAACTCAGTAAGCACATAGTGATTATTATCAATTATAATCTACATGCCTGAAGAGAACTTTCTGCTATAGTATATTACTTGATTGATAAAGCACCTCTGGGAAGTAGGCAGGGCAAGCCCAGAAATAGGGCAGTGGCCCTAGAATGAAATAATGAACAGAGGAGGAGCTAATTTAGAGTTGTTCTATTATACCATAGGCTTAAAAGCTGCTAGAGCTGCCTGTGAAGCCGGGGGTTACCAGGTTGCTGTGCTCTGCACAAGTCCTTCATTTTCCCCAAAGTGTCATTACGGATAAGGGGAAGACTATGGACCCTACAGTATGGAGTACCTTGTGCAGAACACGCAAATAGTTGGTACTCATTAAGTAGTCAGAGTTAATCACTACTGGACAATAGAATACCAATTATATAGTGTGATGAATTTTGTGGGGTGTTTAGTTAAGAGGAAAAGGCTTCACAAACATCTTTCCTCAAACATACCAGTAAACAAGAGAGTAGTTGATGAACACAATGCTGAGAGCAACCAAGTAGTGCCAGCAGAAGCACATGGTGATGAACATGATGTTATCATGATCTTTCTGGTCCCATTCAGGTGTTCCAAAAGGTGGAAAGAGCACAAACCCAATCTGGTGGAATATGGAGAGAAGATGGTCTTGTTAGCTGACCCTGTGAAACCACCTCGCCTTCCTGTGTTCTTCAAAACTGCGCCTACATTCTCCATTTCCCACTATCACCCCACCCCCACACTTCTGTTGGCTTGGGAAGGGCCTTTTTTTCTTTGAAGCATTTTATTTTGTAGTAGTTTTAGATTTACAGAAGAGTTGTAAAGATTTTATTGAGAGATTCTAAACTATTCACCAAGCTTTCCTCTAATGTTAACACCATACATAATCGTGGTGTATTGGTTGTAACGCTGGTGCTGGTGCAGCATTACTTCAGATTCCCCCAGTTTTTCCACTAATGTCCTTTTTTCTGTTCCAGCCTATCATGTCACGTTCAGTCATGATACTTCTTCAGTCTCCTCCAATGGTGACCTGGATAGAACCTGTGACTGTATCAAGCAGTCCTGGCTCATATCCAGGTGGCCCTGTGTTACTCTTTAGAAGCCTTTGCGGTAGAACGTTTAAGTGCTCGGCTGCTAACTGAAAGGCTGGTAGTTTGAGCCTGGACAGTGGCTCTGCAGAAAGAAAAAGAGATGGCGATCTGCTTCACTAAGCTTTAGTTACAGCCAAGACAACCTTGTGGGGCAGTTCTCTTCACATGAGTCACCAAGAGTCGGAATTAGTAGCACTCACCAACAACAGTTTTTTTTGACAGTTTCTTAGGAATGCTTGTCAAGCCACAAAAATTGTCTATGTTGATTTTGATTTCAGTATAAGGCTTATTAAAAAAAATCTTCAGGATCCACATTTCAGAAATTCAGAAGAGGAAATGCAAAAGGTGTCATTTCCACTGAGGAGCAAGAGTTTGGGGAAATATTTGATTTAGGTATGTGTGCTTCATAAATTGCATAGCTCAAGGGGTAGGGGGTATGAAGTGGGTGTGGAGAGACAAGACTCTTTAAAGTCATCAGTGGTATGTGAGTGTTGCACTTCCAAGCAGCATGTAATCTTTAGGTCATCCCGTGGACTTCTTGTTGTTAAGTACTACAGAGTCGGTTCCAACTCATAGTGACCCTGCACAGGGTTTCCGAGGTTGCAGATCTTTACAGGAGCACAACGCCTCATCTTTCTCCCGCAGAACAGCTGGGAGTTTCGAACTGCCAAAAGGTTATCAGCCCGATTCGTAATCACTATGCTACCAGAGCTCCTTCTCATCAGTCTCCCTTAATTCAGGCAGTGTATAGAGCACTGACTTCAACAATCACCTGCCAGAACCAGGTGCCCTGCTGAATAGCGAGACTGGTCCGGAAAAGTTCCAGCACAATATTGTCCCGAATGATCACTTCTAGGAAAATAATGAGAGCTCCTCCGAACACAGTAAACAGCAGGAGTAAGTGGATGTGTTGATCCAGTGGTGGTCGGTTATGAACATGGTAGTAGAAGAGGAAACCTGCCACAAACCAAATTACAACCATCAGCAATTGTATTTCAAAGGATTCACTCATTTTCCATTAGCATTTCTTCCCACACTTGTCTCAGGCTAGATTTTTCAGCACTTGGGAAGTCAATTTACAAAATAGAGGGGAACAAACATGCAAATTAATTTCATTTATATAAAATGGGTGTAAATATCAAGGTTATATCTTTAAAAGAAAACTCAGAATCCGTGATAGGGTTTCAAACAGGTAGATGACTTATGACAGTATTTCTATGGATAAGGGTAAATCAAAAAGTATTGCTACAAAATCATAGAAACCTTTATTTTAAAATTACAATATGAGACTTTCCTCATTTCTCAACATACCATCCGCCATCTAGATCTATACAGTGTTTCCAGCTCTCTTAACTCCCCTGAATTCTGTGCTCTTTAATTTACACCACGTCAAAATGGCAGTTTAGGTATCCTAAATGGGCTCAAATCATGTTACCTTGAAATTTTTTTTTTTTTTTTTTTAGTTTGGGGAACAAAAAAGTCTGAAGAGGCCAGATGAGAGCTTTAGGATGGACGCAGGGTAAGATTTCCCAACAAAATTCTCATAGGACAGCATGGTTACCCTCAAAGAATGAGCTTGTGCGTTATGATGATGGAAACACTTTGTAAGGTGCAACTTCGCCAGCCTTTCTCACCAATGCAGTGTTCACTTTTCTGCCACAGTATTACAGAGGAGATGATCACTATTCTAAATCCTTCCTAATACCCTCCTTGTCCCTCTCCCCCCACCCCCCTGCTATGATGGTCATGTGCCCTTCAAGAAAATCCAGTAATGTTACCCTTTTGGAGACCAAAACTGCCCCCACAACCTTTGGAGCTGACCTGGCCACTGAATTGTTTTGTTTTTGAAGACAAGTGTATTACTGAGAGAATTTGTCTGCAGTCATCTACTGATTGCAGATATGTTAAAACTATTAATACTTTTCCTTATCCTTGTATGTGCATCTACATAAATATACATACTTGAAATTCAGTTTTGCCCTCTTCCAATCACTTATTGATTGATCGTCTGGACTGCAGATAAAAGTCTTCATCAGTTAATGTGAGCTATATTGAGAACTCTTCCCTAGTGCTTGCATATGACCATGTCAAGATGGTAGCACTCCAAGCTGTGGTGCATGGGATGCAATCTCTTCTAAGAAGAGACTAATCTTTCTGCATGGGTGTTCAACTAATCTCGACGTGCACACCCATACATGTGAGTATGAATAGGTGGGCATGCAATCTTGACTGTAGACTTTGAGACCTGCCTAAAAACTTCATGCATTATTGGACTGCTTCATGGAATATGACATCTGTACCATCCAGAGCACAGAGCCAAGTTCTATTTAAAAGGCTTTGGAAGCCTAAAACTTTGGAGTTTGGCGGAAAGGTTTTCTGTGACATTTCGTGTCCCTTCTCTCCCTCCATTTTAAATTACCTTCAGTGAATGCTGCCACCGCCATAACCAATCTATCCACCCCTAAAGGAATGTAGGTGACAAGATAGGTGAGCATATCAGCGATTCCTGAGGCTGCAAAGAACAGATACATTGTGCTGTGCTGCCAGTTCATCAGCTTTACCCAGTGATCTTCAGAGTAGAGGTGGAGGTGGGGTCCATCAGGAACAAACTGTTCCGCCAGGATTCCTGCAGCAAATGGAAATGGAGAAATAGCTCGAAGGCAAACAGGAGACCAGGGTTCCTTAAATACACACACACAAAAAACCACCCCCCAAGCATGAGGAAATTAGAGAAGTGTTAAGTGCCACTGAGTTGCTTCTGACTCATAGCAACCCAGTAGATGGTTTCTGAGGAGTGGCTGATGAGTTAGACCCACGAACCTTGTGGTTCAAACCAACCTTGTGGTCCTGTGCTTATCCTGCAGTGCCACACCAGCACTGTAGTATACTATGGTGTGAAATGTTATCAACTACAGATATGACAAAGCTCTGAACACAATTGTTAAGAGCTGTCGAGTCAATTTCGACCCATAGCGACCCTGTACAGGATTTCCAAGGAACAGCTGGTGAGCTTGAACCACCGACCTTGCAGTTCAAAAGACTGCAGTCTGAGGACTCCCTGAACACAATAGAGAGTATGAACACCATATGAAAACACAGCCTAGTGACCAACTGGGCATCTTTCAGGCATTATCTACCAACTCTCAGGAATGAGAGATGATAATTTAGTTCTCAACTTTTCCCTTCCTTGCACCACTCCATTTCCATAGTAGCTAGATCTACCCTCTCTGCCGGTAGAAACTATATTACAGGGCCCAGGAAATGGAGCCCAGTGTCTGGATCTGATGGGACCCTGTGGATCAAATGATCCGTACTCTTACCAATGATCGAAAACAAAGTCCTGACTGCAGCTTCAATGATCTCAACACGTGGATAATTATGGTGCTGGTGGCTGCTCTTCCCCTTTTGGTGAATGTACTTAAATGGATACTTCACTGACCACCAAAGTCCAACTATCAGGAAGAAACTCCCTGGGAGGGCATGACCCTTGAAGTTTGCCATCAGGGCTCCAGGGCACCTAAAAATTAAGAGACAACTGGTAAGTGGTTGAATGAAGAAACATACATGTACCTTGTGGTAGAACATAACCATGACTAAGGATTACAAAATCAAAAGCTACACTAACAAGGATCAAGTCATTCTCATAACATGCCCCTGTGTTTGTGTCGCTGTAGTAACGTCTGTGTGACCAAGAGGATATCACTAAATCTAAAGGCTTAAGAAACTGGGTCAATTAAAAGGATGAGGGAAAACAATTGAAATATAGGTAAATATGGATCCCAGGATAAAGGAGGATACTAGAAAAGCAAAGCATTAAGACAGACATTTCTATATCAAAAACATTACAAGGCAAGCAACAAATTGGAGAAAGCATTTACAACATCTATAACAAATGGATAATTGTTCTTTGTTGTTGTTAGGTGCCATTGAGTTGTTACCGACTCATAGCAACCCTTTGTACAACAGAACGAAACACGGCCAACCTCACAAATGTTGCCACGCTTCAGTCCATTGATGCTGCCACTTTGCCAATTGTTCTTAGAGCACTTAAAAACTAATAATAATAATTAAAACAAGACCATGGAAAAAATGAGCAAAAAACATAATCAGATGATCCACAAAGTAATACAAATTGACAATAAATCTTATATAATTAAAACATGCAAATTATAACTAATTTTTCACATAATTTGAAGGTAATTTGAAAAAATAAATATAGTTTTGCTAGTAGTTAAAAGGAGGACTCTGGTTCTGTAGGTTAAGTACTGGGCTACTAACCACAAGGTTGGTGGTTTGAGCCCATTGGTCACTTCCTAGGAGAAAAACTTTCTGCTCCTGTAAAGATTTACAGCCTCAGAAACCCTATACAGCAGGGGTGTGGAACCTTTTTTCTCCCAAAATTTGTAACACTTGTGGGCCATACAAAATTATCAACTTAAACATTAGCCTACTATATTTGGCAAACATTTAATTAACTCACCCCTAATCTGATGGCTACGGAGCTCTGGTTACAAATTGGGCTGCTAACCTCAAGGTCAGCAGTTTGAAACTACCAGCCGTTCCGTGGGAGAAAGATGAGGCTTTCTGCTCCTACAGATTTGCAGCCTCGGAAACCCTGTGCAGGCTCACTATGAGTCGAGTGCAGGGTCACCGACTCCACGGTACTTAACAACAACAATCTGATGGCTAGAACTGTGGTTGCCTTAGCAGGGCTAGGCCAAAATGATTTCACGGGCCTTATACATACGGCCTGTGGGCCGGATGTTCCCCATCTCTGCCATACAGAGTCATTTTGAGTTGGAACCAACAATAACAAACACTTAAAAACTAGGATAAGCACTGGACTGCTAACTGTAAGGTCGGTAGTTCAAATCCGCCAACCACTCCTCAGAAACCCTATACAGGGTCACTATGAGTTGGAACCAACTCGACAGCACTTCACAGCAATTAAAAATGGCTTATACTATTCTAGATCAGATTTGGTCATATTTTGTAAAATTTAAACAATTTATATAAATACCACCTTATTCCAAAACACAAAACTATTTACAGTAAGAGTATACTGTTATTAAGCGCTGTCAAGTCAGTTTTGACTCATATCGACCCAGTCTACAGTTTCCGAGGAGCAGCTGGTGGGTTTGAACTACCAACCTTGTAGTTCAAACTACAACACAGTCCAGTGTTGATCCTATGGTTCTACACCACTACAGTATCAAAATTATGAGTTTTAGAATTTATTCAGGAGGAAACAATCCATTTCACCTGGGGTCTGGGTGATGATGAGACATGCAGGGCAGGACAAAATTAGCAGTTGATCCCAAAACTAAAACCTAAGAACATAAAGTGCTGGTGGGTTGCACAACCTCTTCCGACCCTGGCTGGTGAGCTGTCTCATACCTCTGGGACTGGCTATTTGTTTCCGAGGGCTATCCATGTTTCCCACACTTACAGTTGAGATTCCCACCATCATCAAGAACTTGCTTAAGATTAAAATATATGCTACTATGTAGTTAAAAAAATAAAATAGTACTGAAAGGCTTACAGTGAGAAGCAGCAATCCCCTATCTCATCCTTGCTTTCTCCCTAGTGAAACCATTTTCAACTCTTGTAGACATGCAAAAACAAGTTAATTTGGGCATGCTGCTTCTCACTAATTGATCATTTCAGGTATTACCTACCAACTTCCTGGTATGAGAAATAAAGATTTAGCTCTCTTACAACCTCTCCTTCCTGTGCACCCCATTATTTTCATAGTAGCTACCTTATGTTGTTAGGTGCCATCGAATCGGTTCCGAATCATAGTGACCCGACACACAACAGAATGAAACTGCTCCATCCTGCAACATCCTCACAATACCACTGTCAGCCCATCTCATTAGATCTTCCTCTTTTACGCTGACCCTTCACTTTGCAAAGCATGATGTCCTTCCTTAGGGACAGGTCACTCCTGATAACATGTTCAAAGTATGAGAGACGAAGTCTTGCCATCCTGGCTTCTAAGTAGTGTTCTGACTGTACTTCTTTCAAGACAGATTTGTTCTTCTGGCAGTACTTTAAAAATTCTTCTCCAACACCATAATTCAAATCCATCGATTCTTCTACAGCCTTCCTTATTTATTGTCCAACTTTCACATGCAAATGAGGTAATTGGAAATAGAACAGTTTGGGTCAGGCACACTTTAGTCCTCAAACTGATCTCTTTTCTCTTTAGCACTTTTTTTTTTTA
>NW_006408740.1:2224569-2247721 GCF_000296735.1 Chrysochloris asiatica
ATTGGAAACTGTCTCTTTAAATTTTGAGGAGATCTGTGCGCATGCGTAGTAGAACCCTCCGAGGGTGGGGCTGGGGTGTCCACTTTTTCAGGCACCCCTATAGTCACCAGAATGGAGGTGCTCAGACAGCAAGGGACCAATGAACAGCTACCAAAAGAAAAGAATGTCCACACCTTTATCTCCACGGTTCTGCCAGGCATCTGTGGCCACTCCAATCCTTCCCCTGCTTGGTCTTACCCAAGATGGCTGCTCCTGGAGTAGCTGAGCAGCGTCTTGAACTAGAAAGCAATGGATTTCTTGCTTGTGCCACAAATTCCCCAAGCTGTAAGCCTTCCAACCTTATAAATATTCCTATATATGTGGTTCAGAGTTCTGGGATCATCTCCTGAGCCTGCTTGGTCGGGTATTCTGTGTTGTTGCTGACAGAGCTCCTTACTCACTTCCACCTGATCAGCCATCTTGTTTGTTCCTAGCACTTTTTAAAAGAGGTCTTTTACAGCAGATTTACCTAATGCAAGCCACATAATTTGATTTCTTGACCTCTGCTTGAGTGTTGATGGTGGATCCAAGCAAAATGAAATGTTTGACAACTTCGATCTTTTCTCCATTTATCATGATGTTATTTATTGCTCTAGTTGTGAGGAGTTTTGTTTTCTTTAAATTGAGGTGCAATCCATACTGAAGGTTGTAGTCTTTGATGTTCATCAGCAAGTATTTTAAATCCTCTTCACTTCCAGAAGCAAGCTTCATTATTGTTATTTTTGTTATTGTTAAGTGCCCTTGAGTCCATTTCAACTCATTGCGACCCTATATAGGGTTTCTGAGGAGTGGCTGGTGAGTTTGAACTGCCAACTTTGCATTTCAAACCAACCTTGTGGTCCAGTGCTTATCCTACAGCGCCATACCAGGACTCCAAGCTTCATTATATTTATGGTTAAATCATTAGTTAGTGTTTTATTATTATGCTCTTGTAACTCCAAAGTCTTTACCAGGTTCAATAAGGCTATCATAGATTGAATTGTGACCCCCAAAAATATGTCAGTTTGGCTGGGTCATTATTCTCAATGGTTTGGCAGTTATGCAAAGATGTAATCATCTCCTGGGAAAGTTAAACATTGGCTACCAAAAATGGGGATGACTACAAAGGCACAAAGTAACTGGCTTATAAGTAAGTTTTTAAGAGGGAATTCAGTTTCAGAGTGTGCAGGGGAAGGTAGAAATCCCCACTGAATAGTTTTCCTCTAGTCTAGGCATAGACGGGTCTGGTGAAAGGAGATGGGGGTAAGATTCTTATGATTCAATAGTGAGTAATTGCTATCATGACTAATTGCAACTGTCACAACTGTAAAGGCAGAAGTTTTGTAACAAAAAGGGGGGAGTAGTTAATCTTACAGTCCAGGACCATTAAGGGAGAAGAGCACAAGCAGACTGTGGGAACTTATCCAGAGAAGCAGCGACACCAGAGATGGAGGCAGAGATGAGGACATTGAGAGACAGAGCAGTTGAGGACTCTAGACTCATGGGAAGAGAAAGTCTGTGTGCTGGAAGCCAGGAGGCAGGCTTGCAGAATGTGTCCTGTGGTTGTTTAAATGATTATATATTCCTGAATGTTTCTGTGTACATCCAACAAGAACAAGAACAACAACAACAACAAAAAAAAACTCAGAGGGAATAGAAGCTAATATTTCTATATGATGATGCATGGAGGGGATTGTAATCATTGCAATGAAACAAAATACAGTAGGGTGAGTAAAAACCCATGTTCTCCCATGTAAATGTAATCATCTCCAAAGATGTGTTGTAATAGGGAATTAGGTGAGGTGCAATGCCCTTACTTGGGTCTCAGCACTGATTCTATGTAAGAGGAATTATTCTAGGGTGTGGCTTCTGTCACCTTTTATCTTACAAGGGATAAAAAATGTTCAGATGGACAGGGACCTGACTACCACAAAGAAAGAAAAGTCAGGAGCAGAGTATGTCCTTTGGACCAAGGTCCCTGAGATGAAAACCTCCCAGACCCATAGAAAGTTGATGCCAAGACACCTGGAGATCTCCAAGGAACTAGGCCCACAGCTGTTGAAAGGAGAGAAAGACCTTCCCCCAGAGTCAACAGCGAGAAAGCCTCCCCATACAGCTGGTGCCCTGTATTTGGATTTCTAGTCTCCTAAACTGTGATAAATTTCTGTCTAAGCCATTCACCTGTGGTATTTCTGTTACAGCCACACTAGGTAACCAAACAAAGGCTCTATGTGATCTGGTCCCAGGTCATCTCTTCGATGTTTCCTATTGCTCTTTCCCTGGCTTGTTTAACTCTAGTCACTCTGCTGTCCATGTTTCTGTTCCTAGAAACAGTTAAGCACAATCTCCTCCTGCTTCAGGGGTTTACACTACATGTTCTTTCTAGTGCTGTTTCCCCACAGAGAACCAGCACTTCTCTTCTTCATTTTATTCCGGTTCCTGTTTGAATGCTATTTTTTCTCTGACTTCTTCTTGTTGTTAAGTGCCTTTGAGTTGGTTCCAACTCATACTGACCCTGTACAGAGTGTCCAAAAGCAACTGGTGAGTTTAAACCACCAACCTTGCAGTTAGCAGTCAGGGGTTACTTACAGTGCCACACCATGACTACTATATGTAAAATAGCAGGTATGACCCACTTTTCAATCCATGTGGTGCTGTGGGCTAATGTGCTGGACTGCAAAGTTGTTTGAAACACAAGGTTGGTGGTTCAAGCTCACCAGTCGCTCCTTGGAAGCCCTCTAAGGGGTTGCTATGGGTCAGAATCAATTTGATGGCACTTAACAACAACACATATCTAAATTTTCTTTAAAGTATGGATCACTATCTGATATTACATATTTATCTTAGCATTCTCTCTTTATCCACTAGAATGTAAACTCCTTGAGAGCATGGATTTGCTCCATTTTGCTATTGTTGTTTGTGCAGTGCCTTACAAGAGGAACTGACACATAGTAAACACTCAGTAAGTATTTATGGAATGAATGAATACTGATCCAACTAGACAGAGAGTGAAGTTTACAGGAAATGATTAAGAACAAGGAAGGAGTGCAACGAAAAGCAGGTCAAATCTTTTATGCCACTTAGGTTCTTTTTCCAATTATCTCCCTAGATATGAAATGAAAGGAAACAGTTGTCCAACCTTCAGCTTTAATTCAAAAGTAGTACATCCCCAAAGCACTTAATATTATTTCCACACTTCCATCAAATCCCATTTGATACAAAAATAAATAAATAAATAACAGAAAATTTGTCTTTATGGAATTGTTTTCTAATGTTGGTGTAGACTGAGAGGTTTTATAGTGTAATAACCATACCACATATTAAGAAGCCTGCCCTTTCAAGGTAACATTTAAAAGTTTTTAAACATTTTTAAATGTTTTTTTAAAGCTAGACTTCTCAAGGACTTAGCCTATTTGAATGGAGTTATTTAAAACACTAGGAATGTCATTTTTATTGTTCTACTTAAAGTTAGTTATTGCCTTGTTCTCCCTACAACTAAAACTGACCCACTCTATATGGTGACAGTAAAATCGTGGTAAAACAATGGCAACTATATAAACATATAAAATAGACCTTAAGACAAAGACTGTTGCCAGGGACAAAGTGATATTTCATAACGATAAAAGGTTCAACACATCAGGAATATGTAATCATTGTAAATGTATATGTACCTAACAAGAGAACCCAAAAATACATGAAGCAAAAAATGATAAAATTAAAAGGAAGTATAGACAATGTGACAATTGTCTATCCTTCCTTTTAATTTAACAACTGTCTATCATAGAGATTGTAATAGGCCTATTTCAGAAACAAGAGTTCTGGTGTTGTACTCTAGGATAAGCACTGGATTGCCAACCTTAAGGTCAGTGGTTCAAACCCATAAGCCGCTCCTAGGAAACCTTACACTGGGTTGCTATAGCTCAGAACCGACTCAATGACACTTAACAACAACAACATCTCAGTAACTAATAAAAGTAGACAGAAAATTAGAATGTAATTGAACAATCCTATCAAAAATCTGACCTGACAATTATAGAACAATCTACCCAAGAACTGTATAAACCACTCGTTTTAAGAAAATATGGCACATATATCAGGACGGGTTATAAAACTAGTGTCAATATTTAAAAGATTTTAAATAATATAAAGTACGTTCTAAAACTACAACAGAACTAAAAATCAACAACCGAAATTGAAGAGATTATCCACCCCAATTCCTAATATTTGTATACCAAAAATAACACATTTCTAAATAACCGATGGGTCCAGGGAGAAATCACAAGGGATATTGGAAAACATCTTGATCATAATCAAAATGAAAGCATAGCACTTTAAAATTCGTGGGCTATAGCAAAAACAGTGCTTAGAGGGAAATTTACAGCTTTAAGTGCATATATTAAAAGAGTGAAAATCAATAATTGATTCCCACCTCAAGAAGCTAGGAAAAGGACAACTCAAACTCAAAGTAAATGAAATTGTAAAGATCACAGCAGAAATCAATTAAACAGAAAAGAGAAAATCAATAAAATCAAAAGCTCTTTGAAAAGGTCAGTAATATTCATTAAAATTTGTTTTCTATAGTGACCATGAAAAGGAGTGGACATAAATTACTGTAATCAGAAATACAACAAAGGTATGACTAAAGAGAGGATTATAAGGGAATATTATGGACATTTTTATACCAACCAATTAGACAACTTGAACAAAAAGTACAAATTCCTAGAAAGACAAAAGTCAACTAATCTCTCTAGAGAAGAAATAGATAACCTGAATAGCCATATATCTGAAATAAATTTGCAATGAAAAGCATTCTTACAAAGACACATGACTCAAAAATGTAAAGGAAACCTTATTAGACCTGGATCAAGTAAGTACTTGAATGAATAATTAAAAAATCTTCAAAGGACAAAAAGTCCAAGCCCAGCTTCACTGGTAAATGATATAAAATACTGAAAGAAGACTACTGCCTACACAGAAAACAAAGCGGAACACTGCACCAACATGAGAGTTAGTCAAAAAGTATAGCTACAAAATAATTTTTAAAATCATTAAACAAAAAACTCAAAATGTGAAGTTACTGTTTCTTGACGTATCCTCCATCTAGGTCTATACTTCGCAAGGTGGTATTTCCACCTCTTCCATTTACACCGCATCAATAACAGCAGTTTTAGTATCCTCGAGGGACTAAACTCATGTTCCTTTGACATGTTCTTTCTGTTTGGGAAGCAAACTTCTTTCTGAGGAAGCAAAATCAGAGCAATCAGGTGGCTGGGTTAAGGTTACTCAGTTCTCACAGAGTAGTCCTTACTACCCTGAAGAACGATCAGGTACACTGTCAGGATGGGGGAAAAAAGCCCTAAGTGCAATTTTTTCCCTGACCTTTGTCTCACCAATATAGTTTTCCATTTTTTTTAAAACTTCTTCCTAAGAATCCCCCATGATCATTCTTTGTCCCTTAAGAAAATCTATCAAGATCACCTCTGGAATCCCCACAAACAATCATAACTGTCTCAGCTGAATTGAATTGAACGTCTCTTCCTTGATTTGAACTGGCCCAGCAGATCTGATCTCCTCAGAAGCCACTGTTTTGATTGGACTTTAGTTTTGAAGAACCTAATTAGGCAAGTGTTTTACTGAGAGAACTTGTTTGCAGCCATCCACTGACTGTAGAAACATGTTTTATTGGGAATCATCCTGTGTATGTATGAAGTAAACCTCTAGTAGCAATACTTTCTGACTCATTCTCATATGACCCCAGTACCAAGTACCCTAATAACAAAGTTAAGGACATCATAAGAAAAGAAAATGTAATCTTCCTTCCTAAAAACAATCAGATGTCTCCAATATGACAGAGACCAGAAAAGAAAGAAGGAGAAAGGTACCTAAGGAAACTTAAAAACAAGCAGATACAAATGAGTATCTTCGGAGAGATGAGAAGATACCGTATCCCTAACATAAGACACTCTACCATCTGCCTGTCCGTTTTCCAACTGTGAAGGCTCGTGTGTGCTATGATGTTAAAAGCTATACCACCAGTACTTTAAATATCATCATGATTCACCTATGGTGGACAGGTGTTAATGGAGATCCCTAGAGACTAGGAAGAAAGGCCTAGAAAACTACTTCCAAAAATTAACCAATGAAAATACTATAGATCAGAACAGAATACTGCCAGATATAGTGCTGGAAGATGAAGCCCCTAGGTTGGAAGGCACTCAATACACACATTGGCCACAACAGACGTATACAGGCTCGCTATGATTAGGAACTGACTCAGTAGCACATTGTGGCTTGAGTGAAAGTTTACAGAGCAAATTGATTTCCCATTCAACAATGTATGCACATTTTATTTTGTAACGTTAGTTGTAATCTCTTCAATGTAACAGCACTCTTCCCACTCCCTTCCTGGGTTCCCGTTTCCCTTCCTGCCCCATCTTGCTTTTTAAACTTTGTTTTTGAGCAAATGCTGCCCTTTTAGTCTCCATGGTTGATGTTTCTGAGGAGCATATTGCTCACAGCTGTTATAGTTCACTTTATAGGCCTATTGTTTGGTGTATATGTGATATCCAGCAATGGGTCTACCTCATGGTTGGATGGGTGTCTAAGGGTAAGAGTCTCAAAGGTCTCACCAGTCTCTTCAGACCAGTAAGTCTGATCTTTTATTATTATTTTGAACTTTGTTCTACCTTTTTTCTCCCACTCTATCCAGGACCTTCTGTTGTGTTCCTGATCAATGCAATCGAGAGTAGTAGTTGGGCCCCATTTAGTTTTGGTCTCAGGCTAGCAGATGCTGTGGTTTGTGTGGTCCATTAGTCCTTTGGAATGATTGTTTCTCTGAATGTTTGATTTTTCTTTATTCTTCTTTGCTCCAAGTGGGAAGAGACTCAATCACTACTCACTGAAGTTGGATATAGAATATTATTTTTATGGAGTATGTTATGCCAATTGACCTAGATGTCCCCCGACATTATGATCTGAAACTTTGTCTTAATTATCAATGTTGCTATAACATAAATGCCACAAGTGGGTGGCTTCTAGAAACAGAAATGCATTCTTTCACAGCTTGTTGTTGTTAGGTGCCGTAGAGTCAGTTCTGACTCATAGAAACCCTGTGTAGGGTTTCCAAGGAGCAGCTGGTGGGTTTGAACTGCTGACTTCGTGGTTCACAGTCTGATCCCACAGCATCACACCAGATTTCATCTGTGACAGTTTAGGATGTTAGAAATATGAATTCAGAGTGCTGGCTCTGGAGAAAGGTACTTGTCTCCTTTCAGCATCTGAAGCAGTCCTTGGAGATCCCCATTTGTCTTGACATCAATCTTTCCCCAAATCTAGGACATTCAAAGTACAGGGACCCTAGGTTCAAATGATGCATCCACTGGCTCTTCTTTCTTGGTGGTAACAGGTCTTTCTTATTTTACTTTTTGTAAGACAGAAAGCACTGCAGGCCATATACCTGGGAAACTCCCTTACATCCAATCATGGTTGTGGTGGGATTAAAGGCACTGCAGCCCACCCTTCATCCTCTCATTGTTTTATCCTATCAGATCACATCATGGGGGATCATCACATAACTGCCACATTACATCATTACAGAACTGTCAAACTACTGAGAATCATCGTTCAGCTAAACTGGCGCATAGTTTTTTGTGACACAATTCAATCCATGAACAGCCTTCAAACCCAGTGACTCAGACCCTCAAGGAGTTTGATAATAGCTAATAAGTTGGCTTAACTTTGGCATCCATCCTTACCCAATCCTGCATGCTCTGCTATCTACCTGCAGCACATACAAATATGTATGTAGAAATAATCTCTATATATATATGTTTGTGGGTGTGTTCCCATATGCTAACCAACACCTATTCAGCTTACATATCTACCAATGTATCTACTAAGGAGCTCTGGTAGCGTAGTGGTTATGAGTCGGGCTGCGAACCTTAAGGTCAGTGGTTCGAAACTACCAGCTGCTCTGTGGGAGAAAGATGAGGCTTTCTACTCCTGTAAAGATTTACACCCTCGGAAACCCTGTATAGGGTCGCTATGGGTTGGAACCGACTCGACGGCACTTAACAACAACAACATCTACTTGTAAAGTATCGTTTGTTATTACTGTCAATGCGGAGTTGTGTATGTAATAATACTTACCATTGTTGCCGGTTACTCTTGCGAACCTCCTCCTATCTTCCCTTGCCTTGGTCATGTTGACTGACCTCCCCCTTTTGTGTATTGTCTTTCTCTTCACGCAAATTAGCACATGTCTATCAGTGGCGCTTTAGGATAAGCACTAGATGCAAGGTTGGTTTGAACCACAAGATCGGCAGTTCAAGTCCACCAGCCACTCCTCGGAATCCCTGTACAGGGTTGCTGTAAGTCAGAACCCACTCAAAGGCAATTAACAACAACAACAACTATCTAGTTAGTAATTGTCCCTCACTCTCCCTCCCATCCTGATAAACATCAAAGAATGTTTCTGTGTGTAAACCCTCTCTTGACTTTTTATAAAACTACTATCATGCAATATTAGTTTTTAGTTATTGATTAATTTCAGTCAGCATAATATCCTCAAGGTTCATATGTATTTCACAGATTCATCATTATTTTTTAATGTTGCATACTATTTCACTGTAAGTACCGTAATTTGTTTATCCATTTACCTATTAATAAGCACTTAGTTAATTCAATCTTTTTGCTATTGTGAATAATGCTGTGATGAACATGGATGTGTATATATTGATTTGTGTCACAGCTCTTATTTCTCTAGGATATATACTTGAGAGTGGGATTCCTGGATCATATGGTATTTCTGTTTCTAATGTTTTAAGAAAGTGCCATATTGTTTTTCATAGTGGTTGTACCATTTTACAATCCCACCAACAAGGTATGGGAGTTCTAATCTCCTCACATACTTGACAGCCTTTTTTTTTTTTTTTCAATTACTGCTATTATTGCTAGGGATAGATTATGTCTCGTTATTGTTTTGATTTGTGTCTCTGATGGCTAACGATCAAGAGCATCTCTTCATGTATTTGCTGACCACTTGAATGTCTTCTTTAATAAGTGTTTGTTCATGTCTTTTGACTATTTAAAAATTCAGACAGAAGTGTTGAAATTTTCTATAAGCTTTAGAGATTAGTCCTTTGTCAGATGTATCCTTACCAAAAAATTCTGAGTCTGTAGATAATCTTTTTACTCTTTTGGAGAATTCTTTTTTATGTACAGAAGTATTTAATTTTAAGAGGTCCAACTTGTCTAGTTTATCTTCTGCTGTTTGTGTTTTTTCTTAGTTATGTTTGATAGTCTATTTAAGCCATAAATTAGGGCTCCTAAATTTACAGGACACAAAATGAAAAGAAACAGTTTAAAAATTCATTAATAATTGGAATATGAAGTGTACAAAGTATGATTCTAGGATAATGGGAAGTCGTCAAATGGAACACATGAAGATCGACATCCTAGGCATTAATGAGCTGAAATGGACCATTTTGAATCTGACAATCATATGGTTTACTATATTGGGAACATCAAATTGAAGAGGAATGGTGTTGCATTGTCAAAAAGACCATTTCAAATCTATCTTGAAGTACAATGCTGTCGGTGGTAGGACAATATCTATATATCTACAAAGTAGATCAGTTAATGCCACAGTTACTACATAATTCAAATGTAGCCATTAAACAACCGCTAAAGTCAGTGATGATGAAACTGAATAATTCAACTTCTCCTGTCTGAAAGTGGTTCAAACATGAAATCAAGATGCATCGAAAATTAATGATGATTGGAATACAAAAGTTGGAAACAAATAAGGATCTATAGTTGGAAAAATATTACCTTGATGATAGAAATGATGCTGGTGATTGCATGATAGAATTTTTTGAGATTAATTATGTGTTCATGGCAAATACCTTTTTTTAAAACAACATAATAGGTGACTATTTACATGGACTTCATCAGATGGAATACACAGGAATCAAATTGACTACATCTGTGGGAAAAGAAGGTGGAAGAGCCCAATACCATCAGCCAAAACAAGGCTAGTTGCCAACTGTGGAACAGACTATCAATTGCTCATATGCAAAGTCCAAGCTGAGGCTGAAGAAAATTAAAACAAGTTCACAGCCAAAATATGTTGAACAAACATATATCCCATATGAATTTAGAGATCATCTCAAGGACAGATTTGATATGTTAGACACTAAAAACCAAAGACCAGAAGAGTTGTGGGGTGACATCAAGAACATCATACAGTGAACCTTGAGGATATTATGTTGAGTGAAATTAGTCAGTCACAAAAGGAGAAATACTGCATAGGACTACTACCTTAAAAAACTAATAGTTTGGGTGCTGGGGAGGGGGACAATACACAAGAGGGGGGAGAGGAATGGAAGAACAAAGTGGATGGGAAAACAATTAGGCAGGTTTGCATGGGCTAAGTGGGACAGAGGTAAATAATGATGTATGCACAACCTTGGAACAATAGGGCTCTGGGATACAGGGAAAGGGGGGAAATAATGTTATGATGCTTGGCTGTCTTTTGAATCTTGATTTCCCTGGTATGCCATTATAAAATAGACACTTGATGGGGAGAGAAATGAATAGCCAGAAATATCACCACAGAAAGCCTGTAAGTCCATCTTCTGCCTATAACTGATTGGAATATTTAAAATGGGGCTACAACGTGCCCAGTGAACGAGGATTCTTGTGGAGCCTCTGCATTACATAAGACCATAGGTAGAATCCTGAACCCCATCCAGAATTTTCTGAAGTGGGAAATTTCCACTTGAAAGGACAAGAAGACCAGCCTGGAACAGTTAGAAGAACAGAAGATATTTCTTGAAAGAAAGACCAACAGGAAAAATACAAAACAATAAAGGCAGTCTGAATGATTACTATAAGAACAAGCAAGTTGCTTGCCCAGGAGACATCAAGGCAAGTGGTCGGGTCCCCTCAGGGCAAACCCCCTTCCAAGTCAAAGACTCAATGGGAATACATGCTCTGATTGGTGACCACGTTCATCACTGATAAGGGGAAGTGAGGGAAAAACAGCAATGAAGCTGTGAGCTAAGCCATACAATGTTCAATAGACTCCTGTGAAGTCGGCAGAGACCTGGCTGGCCAGCAATGTGGCAAGACCTGGAGATTCTTGGGCCCAGAGTTAGTGACATAGCCAGAGGACTAAAGTGGAGAGTGAAGCATCCAGCTGATAAGAAGAGAAGGCATATGCATAAGAACACCCACACATGCAGATAATACCCACTTGACCTGGCTTCAATGGCTGGATGATCAGGGCTCAACCAGAAGAAGAAAGAAGAGGAAAAAAAGAGTAATCTGATATAATTTGATGAACTTGACCTACACCTACGGATGCAGTAGCTCAAAAGAAGGAGCAAATCTTTATAGCAAGGATCATTCCCACACCCTTCATACACAGAGTAGACAGGGATGGGCAACTTGGACATTGGCTACCGAAAATGGTGGTGGTGGTGGTGGTGGTGGGCTACAAAGGCAAGAAGTGACTGGCTTATAAGCTTTCAAGAGGGAATCTAGATCCAGAGGCATGGAGCAAGGTCGAATCACCACTGAGTAGTATCCAATTTGTCTGGGTGGAGCTGATGAAAGGAGATGCGGATAGGTCCCTTGTGATACAACAGTGAATAATTTTTATCAGTACTGACTGTGAGGATTGGAAATGTAAAGATAGATTATTGTAGCAAAAGGAGGGGAGTGATTGACTTTGCAGTCTAGGAGTGGAGGTACCTGGGACGATCAAGGGAGAAGAGTGGAGAGCGAGACCCTGCCCAGAAAAGCAGTCACGCCAGAGATGGGGCCAGAGATGATGACGTGGAGAGATAGGGTGGCTGGGGACTTTAGACCCAGAGAGGGAGAGGGGCTGTTTTTTTGGTTGATGATGCATGGAGGGGATTGTAACCATGACAATGAAATTATATATATATGATAGAATGAATGTAAAGCTAATATTCTCCCATATAAACTATCATGTAATTCACAAGAAAACATTAAAAAAAAAAAAAAAGAAGAACATCATACAGGAAGAAGGCAAAAGGTCATTAAAAAGACAGGAAAGATTCTTTTGACTGAGAACCAGCAAGAACAGACATCAACCAGAGATTGATATATGTAGCAACACCACCCAGAACTCAGTCAACAGACAGAAGAGTCCAGAACAGACCAAAATGATAAGAACAAATTCAAAGGACCTGGGAGGTCAGTCTATGATCAAAACAATTACAATGTAAAAGAAGGGAAAAATGCAGGAACAGAGATCCAGGTGGTGAAGAGGTCAGGTAGATTGTAGGATAATATACACTGTTTTAAATGAAGGAAAAAGTTAATAGAATTTAGGTTAATCTCAAAACAAATGAATACTTCACAACATATCAGAAATGAAAATCCAAGAAAAACATGGAAACATTAAAACTATGAAGAAACTGACAAGAAAAAGCACAAAAACCATGAACACACCACAGGAAGGCATGCAGAACAAAGAAACCAGTAGCACCACAAAAACAAACAAACATAATGACAACAATTAATTCATACTTATTGATAATTACACTGAATGTCAATGGATTAAATGCACCAGTCAAGAGACACAGAGTGGCAGAATGGATAAGAAAACACAATCCTTCAATGTGCTGTCTGCAAAAGACACACCTTACAACCAAAGACAAAAACAGATTAAAAGTTAAAAGATAGAAAAAACATACCAAGCTAATTGCAATACAAAACAAGGATGAGTGGCAATACTAATCTCTGATAAAATAAACTTTAAGGCAAAAGCCAGCATAAGAGATAAAAGAAGAACATTATCTCATGATTAAAGGGTCAATTGGATAAGAAGACATAATTATAATAAATATCTATGCTCCCAATTAAAGAGCCCTAAGATATATATAAAGCAAACCTGAATAGAATTGAAGAAAGAAACAGACAACTCTACAATAATAACGGGAGATTTTGATATACCACTTTCGAGAAAGGATAGAACAACCAGAAAGAAACTCAACAAAGACACAGAGGAACTAAACAACACAATCAACCAACTTGACCTCATAAATGTCTACAGAGCATTCAACCCAGCAAAAGTACAATACACATTCTTTTCCAGTGCACATGGAACATTCTCCAGAACAGTCCATGTGTTAGACAACAAAGCAAGTTTCAATAAATTTAAAAACATCAAAATGTTACAAACTATCTTTACAGATCACAGTGCTATAAAATTAGAAATCAACAATAGGAAGATCAAGGAAATAAAATCAAATACATGAAAACTTAATAACACCCTACTGAAAAGCTACTGAATAATAGAACAAATGAAAAAAATTCCTTGAAGTAAATGAGAATGAAAACATAACATACCAAAATCTTTGGGACACAGCAAAAGCAGTGCTGAGAGGACAATTATTGCAATAAATGCATATGCCCCAAAAGAAGAAAGGACCAAAATTAACACAGTAACACAGCATCTCCAACAATTAGAAACAGACCAACAAAGTAAACCTACAGCCACCAGAAGAAAAGAAATAATAAAGATTAGATCAGAAATAAATACCTTTGATAGAAAGAATAAACAGGACAATAAGTTGATTCTTCAAAAGGATTAATAAAATTGACAAACTGCTGGCAAACCTAACAAAAGAAAAGAGGGAGAAGACACAAATAACACCCATAAGAAATCACAAAGGTGATGTGACAACTGAACCATTGGAAATAAAAAGGATAATAACAGAATACTATGAAGAGTTGTTCTCCAACAAATTTGAAAATCTAGAGGAAATCAATACATTTTTAGGAAAACATGACCTACCTAAACAAATACAGAGTGAAGCAGAAAAAATTGCACAGACCTACAACAAAAGAAGAAATTCATCTGGTCATTAAAGAACTCTCAACCAAAAAGTTCAGGGCAAGATGGCTTCACTGGTGAGTTTTACCAACATTCAGGGAAGAGCTGTCACCAATTCTACACAGATTAATCCAGAATAGAGAAAAGGATGGTAAACGTCCTATTACATTTTATGAAGCAAGCATAACCTTCCTACAGAAACCAGGGAACGACATCACTAACAAAGAAAATTATAGACCAATATCTCTTATGAACAAAGTTACAAAAATTCTCAACAAAATCCTAGCCAACAGAATTCAACAAAACATCATAAAAATAATACATCATGACCAAGTGGGATTCATATCAGGGATGCAAGGCTGGTTCAGTATTAGAAAAACAATCAAGGTAATCCACCATATAAATAAGAAAAGGAAAAGAACCACATAATCATAGCAATTGATGTAGAAAAGGCAATTGACAAAATCCAACATCCATTCCTGATAAAATCACGCAACAAAGTAGGAATTTAAGGAAAATTCCTCAACATAATTGAAAGCATATATACAAAACCAACAGCCAACATCATTCTTAATGGAGAGAAACAAAGCCTTCCCTCTGTGAACAGGAAACAGACAAGGATGCCCTTTATCACCATTCCTATTCAATATTGTGTTGAAAGTCTTAGTCAGAGATATAAGCCAAGATAGGGAAATTAAAGGCCATTAGAGAGATGCAAATCAAAACAACAGCCAGCAATAATAGCAAAGATTAAAAAAGTAGAGGACAATAAATATTGACGAGGAAATGGAGAGATTGAGACCCTCCTACATTGCTGGTGGGATTACAAAATGGTCCAGCCACTGGAAAACAATATGGTCCTTCCTCAAAAGGTTGGAAATAGAGATACTTTATGATCCAGCTATTTCTCTACTTGGTATTTATCCACAAGAAATACGAGCCACAACATGAGTAGATATATGCACACCAATGTTCATAGCAGCACTATTTACAACAGCAAAAAGATGGAGACAGCTTAAGTGCCCATCGGAAGAATGGATAAACAAACTTTGGTACATATACACAATGGAAGCTGCAAACCACCACTCAGCATGGATGAACCTTGAGCACATTAGGCTGAGTGAAATCAGTCAGTCACAAAAGGAGAAATACGGCATAGGACCATTATTGTAAAAGATTAAGAAAACGCACCCACACTAAAAGGGGAAAAAGTTTTTTTTGTTGTTGGTTACCTGGGTGTATGGGGTGGGGTGAGGGGAGAGAGGGGAAGGTGGAGCACAGGGTAGGGAGTAGTCACAGGCTAGTTTGGGTGCTGGGGAGGTTCATACACTAGAAGAGGAAGGAGAAAAGAAAAACAAGGCAATGGGAGAACAGCTAGGCAGGTTTACATGGGCTAAATAGGACAGAGGTAAATAACAATGTAAGCACAACCACAGAAAAACAGGGCTAGGGATACAAAGATTGAGGTATGGTTTGAATGGGTAAAAGTGAGGAAATGATGTTAAGATGCTTGGCTGTCTTTTGAATCTTGATTTCTCTTACCTCCTATTGTGAAATAGACACTGGAGGAGGAGAGAAAGGAATAGCCAGAAACATCACCATAGAAAGCTTGTAAGTCCATCTTCAGCCTATAACTGATTGGAATACCTAAAATGGGGCTAGAACTTGCCAGGTGAAGGAGACTCCCTGCAGAGTCTTTGCACTGCACAAGACCAAAGGTGGAATCCTGATCCCCATCCAGAATCTTCTGAGATAGGAAATTTCTACTTGAAAGGACAAGCAGACCAGCCTGGAGCAGCTAGAGGAACTGAAGATATTTCTTGAAAGAAAAATCAGCAGGAAAAATAAAAAAGAGTAATAGCAGTCCAACTGACTACACAAGAACAATCAAACTGTTCTCCAGGGAGCAATCAAGGCAAGTGGTCAGGTCCCCTCAAGGCAAAACGCCTTCCAAGACTGAAACACAAGTGGAATACACAAGCAGGCATGTGGTCTTGCTGCTGACCATGTTGGTTTCCGATAAGGGAAAGTGGGAGGAAAACACCAATGAAGTTGTGAGCTAAGTCCGACCATATTCAATAGACTACTGTTAATCTGGATTGAGACCTGGTTAACCTGCAGTATGATGAGACCTGGGGACTCCTGGGCCCAGGGGCAGGGACATGGCCCCAGAGGACTAAAGCAGAGTGTGAAGTGACCAGCTAATATGAAGTGAGGGGACGTGCACAAGAATACCCACACTTGCAGATAGTATCCATTTGACCTGGCATCAATGGCTAGATGATCAGAACATGACTAGAGGAAGAAAGAAGAGGAAAAAAAGATTAACCCACTACAATTGGATGAACTTGACCTGTGCTTGTGGATGCAGTATGACAAAGGAGCGAACAAATCTTTACAGTGAGGATCATTCCCACCCCCTTGGTACACAGGGTTGACAAGGATGGGGAACTTAGACATTGGCTACCTAAAAAAGGGGGGGGGGCTACAATAGGGAGCCTAGTTCCAGAGGGTATGGGGAAAGGTAGAATCGCCAATGAGTTGTTTCCAATGTGTCTGGATAGTGTTGATAAAAGGTGAGGGGGATAAGATTACTGTGGTTCAATCGGGAATGATTGCTATCAGGTCTGACAGTGAGTGTTGGAAAGGTAAATGTAAATGTTTGGTAACAAAAGGAGGGGAGTGGCTGATTTTGTAATCCAGGAGCGGAGATCCCTGGAACCATCAAGGGACAAAAGTGAAGTGTGGGGCCATATCCAGGGAAGCAGTGACACCAGGGATGGAGGCAGAGATGATGATGTGGAGAGAAGTTGTGGCTAGGGACTCTGGACTTAAGGATGCAGAGGGGCTGGCTGTGTGCTGACGGCCAGGGGGGTGGGGTGGGGGAGGCAAATGTGTGGGGTGTACTCTCTGGTTGTTTGATGATACATGCAGGGGATTGTAATCATTGCAATGAAACAAAATACGATAGGATGAATATAAAGATAATGTTTTCTCCCGTGTAAAGTAACACAAAATTCACAATAAAAACTATAAAAAAAAAACACCACCACCCAAATCTGTGTTGGAAGAAATAGAGCCAGGATGCTCCTTAGAAGCCAGGATGGCAAGACTTTGTCTCTTGTACTTCAAACATATTGTCAGGAGGGACCAGTCCCTGGAGAAGGACGTTATGCTTGCTAAAGTGGAGACTCAGTGACAAAGAGGAAGACTCCCAAGGAGATGGATTGGCACCATGACAGCAGCAATGGACTTAAGTGTAACAACAATAATGAGGATGGCGCAGGACCAGGCAATGTGTCCTTCTGTTGTGTCAGTATGAGTCGGAACCAAATCAATGGCACCTAACAACAACAACAATGGGCAAAATAGGAATCATGGTGGCACTGTAGGATAAACACTGGACTGCAAACCATTGAGTTGGCTATTCAATCCCACCAGTCACTCTGAGGGAGAAAGATGAGGCTTTCTGCTCATGCAAAAATTTATAGCCTCAGAAACCCTATACAGAGTCATTTGAGTCAGAACTGAGTTAGAGGCACTTAATGGGAGGAATACACAGAATTATTGTACCAAAAAGGAATTGCCAATGTTCAGCCATTTCTAGCGGTAGTATATATGATCAATAACCAATGGTACTGATAAAAGAAGTCCAAGCTGCACTGAAGGTATTAGTAAAAAACAAGGATTCAGGACGTGGCTGAATACAAATGGAAATCTTTCAACAAATCGATGCAGCCCAGGAGAGCTCACTTATCTTATGCCAAGAATTTTGGAAGACATCTACATAGCCAACTGATTAGAAGAGATTCATATTTGTGCCCATTTTTTAAAAAAAGGGTAACAATAGAATGCAGAAATAATCGAGCAATATCATTAATATCATATGCAAGTACAATTTTGCTGAAGATAATTCAAAAACGGTTGCAACAGTTCATCAATAGGGAACTTCTAGAAATTCAAGTCAGATTCAGAAGGGAACATGAAACGAGGGCTTTAAATGTTGACATCAGATGGATCTTGGCTAAATGCAGAAAAGATGTTTATTTGTGCTTTATTGAATATGCAAAGGCTTTTGACTGTGTGAGTCATAAACTATGGATAGCAGTGTAAAGAATGGATTTTCCAGAACACTTAATTGTACTCATGAGGAACCTGTATGTAGACCAAGAGGCAGTCATTAGAACAGAACAAACTGAATGGTTTTAAATCAAGACAAGTGTGTGCCAGGGTTGTACCATTTCACCATACTTATTCAATCTATATGCTGAGCAAATAATCTGAGAAGCTGGATTATATGAAGAAGAATATGGCATCAGAATTGGAGGCAGACTCATTAGTAACCTTTGATATGCAGATGATATAACCTTGCTGGCTGGAAGTGAAGAGGACTTGATATATTGATGAAGCCAAAGACTTCATCTCAATGTAAAGAAAATAGAAACCCTCACAACTAGACCAATATATAACATCATAATAAATGGGGAAAAGAGTGAAGTTGTTAAAGATTTCATTTTGTTTGTATCCTCAATCAAAACTCATGAACGCAGCAGTCAAGAAATCAAAAGACCTCTTTAAAGTGTAAAGCAAAGATATCAGTTTGAGGACTATGGTGCACCTAATTCAAGCCATGGTATTTCTAGTCGTCTCTTGTACATGTAAAAGTTGGACGGTGAATAAGGAAGACTATGGAAAAGTCGATGCTTTTGAATTGGGGTATTAAAGAAGAATATCAAAAGCACTCTGGACTGAAAGAAGAACAAACAAATTTGTTTTGGAAAGGCAGCCAGAATACTCCTTAGAAAAGAGGATGACAAAACTTCATCTCTCAAATTTTGGTCATGTTATCAGAGGTATCAGCCCCTGGAAAAGGTAAAGTGGAGGGTCAGTGAAAACGGTGTAGTGGTACAGAGACTGCAACAATGGCTCAAACGTAACAATTGTGAGATGGCACAGGACTGAACAGTGTTTCATTTATTGTGCATAGGGTCTCTGAATTTTTCTAGAGTGTTCTCTGTGTTTACCTTGGTCTTTTGGATGGCCCTATCTGAGAGTTCAAACTCACCAGCTGCTCCTTGGAAACGCTATACAGGGTCTCTGTGAGTCAGAGGCAACTCGACAGCACTTAACAACAACAACAATAATGGAGTCCTGGTGTGGTATTGTAGGATAGCATTGGACTGCTAACCACAGGGTTGGCAGTTCAAATCCACTAGCCACTCCTTGGTTGCTATGAATTGGAACTGACTTGATTGTACTTAACAACGACAACAAAACTAAGAGAGTAAGGTGGCTTTGTAGGATAAGCACTGGGTTGCGTAACACAAGGTACAAGGTTTGAGCCCACCACAGGAGAGAGATGAGACTTTCTCTATGTACAGGAAAGGTTGAAAACCTATACAGGGTTGCTATGAGTCAGAACTGATTCAATGGCATTTAACAGCAATGAAACTAAGACAACTGTATTACTGAAAGAACTTGTCTGCAGCCATCTACAGAACACAGAGACACATTTTATTTGGAATAAACTTGCACATATATGAACTGGACCAAGAGCTCTGGTAGTATAGTGAATTATGAGCTGGACTGCTAACTGAAAGGTCAGAAGTTCAAATCTACCACTTGCTCCTCAGGAGAAAGATGAGGCTTTCTGCTCTCATAATGATTTACGATCTTGGAATTTGCGAGCTGCTCTCATAATGATTTACGACCTACACAGTGCCATTATTAGTCAGAACCAACTTGGCGGCACACAACCACCACCACCATTATATTTTGGAGTCCTGGTGAGGCACCGTGGGATAAAGCACTGGACTACAAGGTCAGTTTGAACCACAGGTCAGCAGTTCAAACTCACCAGCTTTTCCCTGGAAACCTTATACAGGGTCGCTATGAGTTGGAACCGATTCAAAGACACTTAACAACAATAATATGAACTGGAACCCTAATAGTAATATTTCTTGACGTACCCTCATATATGTCTTTTGAATTTCTTATCAGTAGTTCCATTACCATGCTTTTCCCTTCAGAATACTTCTGGTTCTTTATTTTGGTTACTTGCTGGGTTACATCTTGTCCTGCTTCTTTAAGTGATTTGATAGTTATTGTTCTGTGGTTTCCTAGGCATTAAGGTTTTATTGTGTTTATTTTGTAGTTGTTTGCTGTACCCTGGTTTTTTGTGTTGTTTTGATGTGTCTGAGCAGGCAGGGCAGGCAAACTATTCTGGTCACTAGTCTGAAGCCGGAGCACACATTACCTGTCTCTGGGGGGGAGGGGCGGTAAAGTAGTGCTGGGTCTGTGAGTGCAAGGCTCTGTATCTGAGGGGAGATTGACAGGGTGTTGGCTACTGCCTGTCCTTTGTTTAGTGATGCAGGAGCTGGCCGTGGCACTCACAGAGTGGGTCAGCTGGTAGGTGTGACAGGTGTAGCTGGCTAGTAGAGGTATGGTCACCATCTCCTGTTGGATGAGTGGGGTTGACAGTGAAGGATGGTGGTGAGTATCAGGGTAATTTGCATATATTTGCATGCTTTCTGCCCCTTGCCAGAGTCCTGGCATGCCACTGTAGGATAAGCACCTGACTGCTAATCACAAGGTCGGCAGTCAAACCCACCAGGTGCTCCTTGGAAACCCTACACAAGGTCACTATGAGTAAGAACCAACTTGACAGTACTCAACAACTCAGCAGCTGGCAGGTGCACATGAGGTCACATTATTGCTGCCTCTCACTGGGCAGTGGAGGCAGACAGAGAGCTCAGCTAAGTCTGCTGCTGAGAAGGGTGGGGTGAGTAGCCTATGTTGAATCAAAGCGCCTACCTTTGCTTGGCAGGGTAGTTAAGTGGGTGGAAGGGTGGTGATTGGGTGAGGGGGAGGCAGGGATAGGGTGGTGCCGAAGGGGGTATCATATCTAGGTCAGGGCTTCAGGGATATAGGGGTTGTGTTTCTGTTGCTGATCACCAAGAGGGTGGGAGGAAGGAGAGTTTTGCTCCTCTAGTCACCAGGTAGTGGTGCCTGTTGATTGAAGCCAGCAATCAGGACCTTATTTCGCTCCAGATATGTCTACACATTGACTCTATGTCCTGTTGGGAATTCTGTGACATTCTCTTCTGTGATCCTCATCCAGAATTGCTACAGAATTTATCTCAAATGATTACGCTGTGCTGGGATGACTGGAAGGGCACCTCTGCTCTGTGTCTTCTCGGTTGCTGTTTTCAGTCAGTTTCTTCTTCCATCAGTGTTTGATCTAGTTTTCAATTTGCTCAACTGATGCTCAGAGTGCACGTATTGGCTTCTGTATGTGTTTCACTTAGTTCCTTGGGTCATTCCTATAAAAGGACTAAGCCTCCATTTTGGCTGGAAGTCCTGCATACATCTCTTTTGAAAATGGTGCCCAAGTTTTTCTACACTTACCCTACTGCTATACCTGCAATGATAGCGTAATTGAAATTCCGGCAACCATTGGCCTGTCACATTGTAATGTTAAGTTTTAGATCCGTTTATCTATTATTATCAGTGGAGTCACAACCTGATTGTTGTTGTTGTTAAGTGCTATCCAGTTGGTTCCAATCCATACTGACCCTGTATAAGGTTTCTGAGGCTTTAAACCTTTATGGGAGCAGAAATCCTCATCTTTTTCCCATGGAACCACTGGTAGATTCGAAGCGCTGAGCTTGAGGTTAGTAGCCCGACTTGTAACCACTACCAGAGCTCCTTTAGTTTATGATAACCCACTGTCATTTCCCATTATCCATCTGTTTTTAGCACAGACAGATAGACCTGTTAAGTGAGAATGTGGTGGAAATCACCCCTTATCTCTACAGTCCCTCCAGGAGTGCAGCAGTGCTTTTGGTTGACTAATTTCCTAGGTAGGGGCAGTTCTAATGGCTTCCACTTGGCTTTTCCCAGCATAATATCTCTTATTCCACATTTCAGGGATCCTCTGTGGAGGTTCTTCCAGCTGCTGAGTAGGTCTATTCTGATCATGCATTCTGGAACTAGGAAAATCACGTCAGGATGGGTTAAGAGACCCACTGGACTTATAGTGAGATGGATCCTAGCTAAGACTCCATTAATAACTTGACCTCCATATGCCACCACTCTGATTGGAGAACCACAGTGACATTTTGGGTCTCCTAGAATTAGTGTCAATTCACGGCCAAAGTCCAGTAATCCCCCTAAAGTCTGATTATTTTCTTTGCACCAATATTTACTCTTGTAAAAGGCCATAGATCCCTTTGGGAAAGGTTGAGAGAAAGACTAACAGTATAGATTTCTGGCAGTATAGTGGGGTCCTTGAATGCAAATTATTGAGTGATGCAGAAAGCATCAAAAGAAGATGTAAGGAATACACAGAGTAGAGTCACTGTACTAAAAGGAAATGGTTGATGTTCAATTGTTTCAAGAGGTAGCATATGATCAAGAGCCAATGATACTGAAGGAAGAAGTCCAAGGTGCATTGAAGGAATTGGCAAAGAACAAGGCGCCAGATTTGATGGAATAAAAATTGAAATCTTTCAAGAAAGTGAGGTGGTACTGGAGGCACTCACTCATCTCTGCCAAGACATTTGGAAGACAACTATCTGGCCAGCTGATTGGAAGAGATCCATTTTTGTGCCCATTCCAAAGAGAGGTGACCCAACAGAATGCGGAAATCATCAGACAATATCTTTGATATTCCATACTAGTAAAGTTTTACTAAAGGTAATACAGAAATGGCTGCAAGCATACATTGACAGAGAACTTCCAGAGGTTCAAGCCGGATTCAGAAGAGTATGTGGAATGAGGGATATCATTGCTGTGTCTGATGGATCTTGGCTGAAAGCAGAGAATATATTTACCAGAAAGATGTTTACCTCTGCTTTATTAATTATACAAAGGCTTTTGATTGTGTGGATCATGACATGCTATGGACAACATCGCAAAGTATGAGTATTCTGGAACCTTTAATTGTGCTCATGAGGTATTTGTACATGGGAAAGAGGCAGTTGTTCGAACAGAACATGGGAACACTGAATGGTTTAAAATTAAGAAAGGTGTGCGACAGGATTGTATGCTTTCACCATACTTATTCAACATGTATGCTGAGCAAATAATCCAAGAAGTTGGGTTATATGAAGAAAAACGTGGCATCAGGATTGGAGGAAGACTTATTAACAACCTGAGATACGTAGATGATACAACCTTGCTTGCTGAAAGTGAAGAGGACTTAAAACATTTACTGATGAAGATCAAAGAGCACAGCCTTTGGTATGGATTACATCTCAATGT
>NW_006408740.1:2248056-2251160 GCF_000296735.1 Chrysochloris asiatica
TTGGAAGAAGTGCAGCCAGAGTGCTCCTTAGAGGCCAAGATGGCCAAACTTTGTCTCTCATACTTTGGACATATTGTCAGGAGGGAGCAGTCGCTGGAGAAGGATATCATGTTTGGTAAGGTGGAGGGTCAGAAAAAAAGAGGAAGACCCCAAAGAGATGGACTGGCTAAGTGGCAGCATCGATGGACTCAAGCATGGCAACAGTAGTGAGGTGGCCCAGGATCAGGCAGTGTTTCATTCAGCTGTGCATAAGGTCGCTATGGGTTGGTATCTACTCAATGGCACCTAACAACAACAACAATTGATGAAGTTCAAAGACTGCAGCCTTCAATATGGATTACACCTGAACTTAAAGAACATTAAAAATCCTTATGGTGAAGGAGGAGGCGGGGTTTGATGGTGGCTAGGGTGGAGGTGCAGTAAAGGTGGCGGTCAGTAATAACACAGAATACCAGGCAGAGCAGATCCAGGGCAGAGCTCCAAAACTCAGAACCACAGAGATAGGAATATTTTAAAGGTTGGAAGGTTTGTAGCTTGTGGAGTTTGGAGCTGAAGTAAAAAATCGTGTACTTTTGAATCTGCCGGGCGGGCTTGGAGGCCCAAGGCAACATTCTGGGCGAGACCAAGTGACAGGACAAAACAGGGGGATCAGAAACACCACGGAAAAACGCCGTGGGAACCATGGGACAAAGGTGGACAATATACATTGTCAGTTTTGCTTTGTTCTGATTTTCTTTTTTCTTTGGTATCTGGTAATTGGCACACTCACTGTTTGCCCACCTCCATTCTGGTGAATAGAGGGAGAGCCTGAGCTAAGTGGCCACCCCCCTGTCCTCACCGCTGGTGGGTTCTTCTGCCACGCATGCGCACAGATACTCAGCCCAAGCAGATGCCTTAAACTTTTATTTTGTTTCCTTTTTGTTCTGTTTTTTTTTTTTTTTTAAATCACTCGAAAGAGTAGGAGAGTGCTGAAGGGACAGAAAGAGAGTTTAAAGGCAAAACAGGTCAAAGGTTGGATTGGAGCCTGGCAACTTGGAATCTCTCAGGCAGCTTTGAAGGCAGGAATTTAGGACTTTAAAGCCATACTCATATTAAGCTACAGATTTTTTTTTCTTCTTTTACTTCTCTCCCTCCTCTCTCTTTTCTATGATTAGAGACTGCAGTATTCTGTCTTGTTTTTGTTGGTGCTGCTATTTTTTTTTTCTCCTCTTTTTCCTTTCATTCCCCACACCCCACTGGTGTTGTTTTGCTGTTTTATGTCCCGCCCTTTTGCCTTTGGAGGACTCTTTGTCTCCCTATAGTACACAAGAAGAGTCAGCAACTGCTGCCATATAGCCAAGCTACAATCATACTCTATAAAACACCAAAACCCAGGCAAGAACCAATACCAGCTGACATATACCAGGGAAACAGACAACACCTGAGAAAGTTACTCTGAGTTAGCAATAAGAAGAGTGAAAAGGGAAGCCCACATCCTGATCACATCTTTCTGGAAGTAACCAGAAAGCATAAAAAATTACCAAAACCCATACTCAATTAAGTATTAAGGCCACAGATCAACATTAAACATGTCCAAGAAGCAAAACAGCTGACCATATCAGCACATGTCCAGAATAAAGATAAAATGTCTGAGACAAATGACCTAGAAATAGACCTGGACTCTATTCTGGAAGGAAGGTAGGCCTTGGAAATGCCTGAGAAAGAATTCAGAAAAATGATTATAAAATGTTTCAAAACACTTTACAATACAGTGAGAAAAATAAGGAAGAAGTCAGGAAAGTGCTAGAGGAACAATCAAATACGATAGATACAGCATTGGAAACAATTCAAAACCTACAGAAAGAGGTCCAAACAATCAATAGCAAAGTAACAGAAATAGAGAACACTCTGAAAGGGCAGAGGAGTAGAATAGATGAGATGTAAGGCAGAACCAGTGAGTTGGAAGACAAATCTCTCAATACCTCTAAGATAGAAGAACAAACACAAAAAAGGATAAAAAATTTACAATAGCCACCCAAAGGATGAGATATCTAGGAATAAATGTAACCAGAGAAATAAAGAACTTATACAAAGAAAACTACAAAACACTACTACAAGAAACCAAAAGAGACTTACAAATATGGAAGAATGTACCATGCTCCTGGATAGGAAGACTTAACATGGTGAAAACGTCAATATTGCCCAAAGCAATTTACACATATAATGCGATCCCAATCCAGATTCCAATGACATTCTTCAAAGAGATGGAAAAAACAATTACAAACTTTATATGGAATGGAAAGAGACCCAGGATAAGCAAAGCACTGCTTAAGAATAAGAATAAGGTTGGAGGTCTGTCACTTCCTGACTTCAATTTACTACACGGCTACAGTGGTCAAAACAGCTTGGTGCTGGTACAACGAAAGGTATATAGATCAATGGAACAGAATTGAGAATCCAGAAATTAATGCATCTATGTACAGCCAACAGATTTTTTTTTTTTACTTAGAGCCAACTGATTTAATCACATTTAACTGTTTCATAACAGCAACAGGTCTAGTGTTTTACCAAACCACTGGTTACAATAGCCTAGCCAATGTGACACATAGAATTAAACATCACATAAGTTCTACCATGAGCTATGTGAAACCTCAGAGGCCCAAAACTGTTTCTCATCAGTGTACCTCTCAAGAATATAACAGAGTGATATGCAGATTATTGTTGTTCATATGTGCCTTTAAGTGGACTCTGACTCATAGCACAACAGAACAAAACACTGCACAATTCTCACAATTGTTGTTATGATTGATTCCATTGTTGCTTCCATTGTGACAGTCCATCTTGTTGGGGGCCTTCCTCTTTTTCACTCACCTTTCACTTTGCCAAGCATGATGTCCTTCTCCAGAGACTGGTCTCTTCAGAAAATGTGTCCAAAGTATATGAGACAAAGTCTCACCATCCTGGCTTCTAAGGAGCATTCTCAGCCAACTGATTTTTGACAAAACACCTAAATATATCGCATGGGGAGGAGATAGTCTCTTCAACAGATGGTACTGGCAGAACTGGAAAATGATATGCAAAAGACTGAAACAAGACCTTCACCTCACACCTTATACAAAAACCAA
>NW_006408740.1:2253176-2253861 GCF_000296735.1 Chrysochloris asiatica
CAGAAACATCACCATAGAAAGCTTGTAAGTCCATCTTCTGCCTATAACTGATTGGACTACCTAAAATGGGGCTACAATGTGCCCGGTGAAGGAGGGTTCCTGCGGAGTCTCTGCAATATATAAGACTATAGGTAGAAGCCTGAACCACACCCAGATCTCCAGAGATGGGAAATTTCCACTTGAAAGGACGAACAGACCAGCCTGGAGTGGCTAGAAGAACAGAAGATACTTCTTGAAAGAAAGACCTACAGGAAAAATACAAAATAATAGAGGCAAATGGACTGTTACTACAAGAACAAAGAAGTTGCTTGCCCAGAAAACCTCAGAGCAAGTGGTTGGGTTCCCTCAGTGCAAACCCCCTTCCAAGACTAAGACTCAATGAGAATACTCACTCTGATTGGTGTCCACGCTCGTCACCGATAATGGGAAATGAGGGAAAAACAGCAATGAAGTGGCAAGCTAAGCCCTACAATGTGGAGAGTGAGGCATGCAGCTGATAAAAAGAGAGAGCATATGCACAAGAACACCCACACTTGAAGATAATACCCATTTGACCGACTTCAATGACTGGATGATCAGAGCTCAACCAGAAGAAGAAAGAAGAGGAGAAAAAGAGTAATCTGATACAATTTGATGAACTTGAACTATACCTATGGATGCAGTAGCTCAAAAGAGGGAACAAATC
>NW_006408740.1:2254521-2256275 GCF_000296735.1 Chrysochloris asiatica
AAAAAAAAAAAAAAAAAACCCACAAAAAAAACTTACGACTGGGCCAACAAACAAAATCATACTAGATGAATGAAATGAACTTGTTAAGGATTTCATTTTTCTTGTATCAACAATCAATGCAATAAAGAAATAAAATGATATTGAATTAGCAAATCAACTAAAAAAAGATCTCTTTAAAGCTTTAACAAGTAAAGATGTCACTAAGCTGCCCATGACCTTAGTCTTTTTCATTGCCTCATATGCATGGGAAAACGAGACAATGAAAAAGAAAGACTGAAGGAGAATTGATACATTTGAATTATGGTTTTGGAGGAGAATACTGTATATTGAATATACTATGGAGTGCCGGAGGAACAAACAAATTAGTTTTGGAGGAAGTGTATCTAGAATGTTCCTTATAAGTAGGAAGGAGAGACTTCATCTTGCTTATTTTGGACATGTCGTCGGGAAAGATTGCATTCTAGAAAGGGTAACATGTTTGATAAAATGGAGGCTCAGCAAAAATGAGGGAAACCCTCCTTGAGTTATACTGACATTTTGGCTACAACAAGCATACCAAAAATAAGGTACTGGACAAAGCATTGTTTCATTCTTTTATACATAAGGTCACTATGAGTTGGAACCAATTCAACAGCAATGAACTAGAAGCGATAATTCCAGGAGGTGTTTCCCGGGAACATGCAGCAGTGTCTTGTAAGGCATCTGCCTCAGGTGATAAACGAGACTACTCCACACTTTAAGTTCAGCGCTAAGAAAATATATTTGCATTGCAGAAACCTACCTGTGGCTTACAGAGACTACTTCTCCTCCGCCGCACCCCCCCACCCCCAACACTCTCCTGATAACCAGAGGCAAGGCCGGCCTCCACCAATGTATATCCCCTGGGAAGTTCCTGCTCCCATGGTGGTGAGGACCTCAGGGTCCCCTGGGAAGTTCCTGCTCCCATGGTGGTAAGGACCTCAGGGAAGTGAATGCCACAGTTGTGAGTCCTACTGAAGGAGGGAGGAACTAGCCACAAACTGAACACAGGAAATGAATAGATGCGTCAGTCAACATGAAAGACATTGAGGCAGCCAACAAACATGAAGAAATGTTCACGACCATTAACCATTGTTGTTGCTAAGTGTCGTCGAGTCAATTCCGACCCATAGCAACCCTGTACAGGGTTTCCAAGGAGCAGCTAGTGAGCTTGAACCACCGACCTTGTAGTTCAAATGACTTTGCAGTCTGCTGCATTAGCCCAAAGCACCACACCAGGACTCCCATTAGCCATTAGAAAGATGCAAATCAAAATGACAATGAGATATCATCTCACACCAGCATTAATAACAAAGTTTAAAAAAAAAAACAAAGCAAAAAACAAAAAACAAAAAAATGCTGGTGAGGATGTGGAGAGATTGGGACCCTAATACATTGCTGGTGGGGCTGTAAAATGGTTCATGTGGTAAATGGTGTGGTGGAAAATGGTGTGGTGCTTCCTCAGAAAGTTGGAAATAGAAATACCTTACAACCCAACAATCCCTCTACTTGGTATATATCCCCAAGAAATAAGAGCTAAGACATGTGTACATATATGCACACCAAGGTTCATCGCAGCACTATTTATAATAGCAAAAAGATGGAGACAGCCTGGATGCCCATCAATTGAAGAATAGATAACCAAAGTTTGTAACAATGCAGTTCAGTACTTACCCTATAGTGCCATACCAAGACTCCATACGCATGCACACACACACACAAAGTGAGAGAGAGAG
>NW_006408740.1:2256375-2274612 GCF_000296735.1 Chrysochloris asiatica
AGAGAGAGAGAGAGAGAGAGAGAGAGAGAGAGAGAGAGAGAGAGAAGTTTGTATCAAAGAAATGGCTTACAAAGTTGTGAGGCAGGTACTTTTTAAGTCCATGGGTCAAATGTCAGGCTGAAGGCTTCTCCTAATTCACGTAGCTGTAGGCACTGAAGACCTAAGATTGGTAGGCCAAAAAGCAGGCTCTGGTCATGAAATCATCATGGAGGTGATTTCATTATATTAAATCTCATCATAGGGGGTTTACTACATTTTAGCTGCCAAACCACTGAGAATCCTGGCCCAGCCAAGCTGATACAAAACTTTAACTATCACATTGGCTACAGCCAAAGACCGAAGGAAACAATCCAAAGGAACCAGGTGAACCACAGCCTCCACTGCTTTAAGACGAGAAGAATTAGATGGTGCTGCCTACCACAATAGACGATGCTGTTTGGGACTACAGAAAATCCTGGCTAGAATGGGAGAAAATGGTGAACAAAATTCAAAATCATAAAAAAGACCAGATTTACTGGCCTAATAAAGATTGTGGAACACTAAAATTGTGCTCCTTCAAACTTGGGACCGAAACCACGCCTGGGGATCACTCTCTAATCAAACAACAGGCACACCTATAAAATAAACTTCTTCAGAACAATCAAACATATGAGAGCAAAGGGCAGCATGTACCTAGAAACAAAGCTCACAAGGTAGGAAGGGACAGGAAAGAATGACAGAATGGGGAATCCAGTAAGTGGTAAGAGTACTATTACATTGAGGGAATTGCAACAAATGTTATAAAAAAATGTGTATAAATTATTGAATGGAAAATTAATTTACTCTGTAAATTTTCACCCAAACCACAATAAAAATAGATTAAAATATTATTTTGAAAAACAAACACAATAAAGTGACTGCAGCATTTTATAATCTACCAACAATTTGTGAGCCTCCAATTTCACTACAGGTTGGTGGTATAGTGGGTTACATGTTAGACAGCTAACCACAGCTCAACAGTTCGAATCCATCAGTGGTTCAATGGAAGTAAGATAAAGCTTTCTGCTCCCATAAAGATTTGCAGGCTTGGAACTCCTATACAGAGTCACTTTAAGTCTGAACTGACTCAACAGTACTTCACAACAACAATTTCTCTACAACCTTGCCAACACTTGTTATGATCTTTTTTATTTCAGTCATCCTAAAATGAGTATGAAGTGATATCACATTGTGGTTTGGGTTTTAATCGTCCCCTGTGATGCATGGATTAAGCACTGGGCTGTTAGCCACTAGGTCAATGGTTTAAACCACCAGCCACTCAGAGGGAGAAAGATGAGGTTGTCTGCTCCCATGAAGAATGCAGTCTTAGAAACCCTATGGAGTACTTCTATTCTGTCCTACTGGGTTGTTTGATTAAGAATAAACTCTATGACAATGGATTTTTGTTTTTTAATGACCAATGATGTTGAGAATCTTTTTGTGTACTTGTTGAACATTTGTATATTGTCTTCCGAGAAATGTCTATTAAAATCTTTTGTCCCTTTTAACAGGATTATTTGTCTTCATTGTTGAGTTGTAGTAGTTCTTTATATATTGTGGATACAAGTCTCTTATGAGATATATGACACTCAAATACAATCTCCCATTCTGTGGGCTGTATTTTCATATTCTTGTTGGTGTCTTTTGAAGTATAAAAGCTGTTGATTTGATGAAGTCCAAACTATTATTTTCTTTGCTTGTGCTTTTTTGGTATTCTATTGCAGAAACCAATGCCTGATCTCAAAATACAAAGATTTATTCTTATAGAGTTTTATAGTCTAACTCTTACATTTAGGTCTATGATCCATTTTGAGTTAATTTTGTATATGGTATAAAATAGGAGTCTGAATTGTTATTTTTTTTTGCAGCTGGATATTCCAACACCTGGTACTAGCACTAGTTGTTGAAAGACTACTGTTTCCCCCTTTGAATTATCTTGCAATCCTTTGACTCTTTAAGGTGGTGGCAGCAGTGGTGGTGGTGGTATGTCATCAAGTTGGTTCCAACTCACAGCAATCCTGTGTAGATTTTCCAAATCTCTACAGGCGCAGAAAGTCTCATCAATCTTCAAAAAATGACATTCCTGTAACACGTTGAAAATGTGCTGCTCTTGTTGTTTGTTAGGTGCTACTGAGTGTGTTCTGACTCATAGTGACCCCATGCATAAAAGAATGAAACACTGCCTGGTCCTGCCAACCTCACAATCATTACACTTGAGCCCATTTTTGCTGCTACTGTGCCAATCCATCTCGTTGGGCTCTTCCCCTGTATCACTGACCCTCCACTTTATCAAAAGAGGCCTGGTAGTGTACTGGTTACAAGTTGGGTTGCTATCCATAAGGTCCTCAGTTCGAATCTATCAGCTACTCCGAGGGAGGAAAATGAGTCTTTCTGCTCCGGGGAAGATTTATGGCCTTAGAAATCCTATGCAGGGTCGCTGTGAGTCAGAACCAACTCGACTGCACACCCTCACCACCACTTTATCAAACATGATATCTTTCTCCAGGGACTGGTCCCTCTTGATAATATTTCCCGAGTATGAAGTCTCACCATCCTGGCTTCTAAGAAGAATTTTGGCTGTACTTTTTCCAACACAGATTTGTTTGTTCTTGAAATCCATGGTACTTTTAATATCTTCTCCAACACCATAATTTAAATGCTCAATTCTTCTACGGTTTTCCTTATCCACTGTCCAACTTTCACATGCATATGAGTCTACCGAAAATACCATGGTTTGGATCAGGTGCACGTTAATCCTCAAACTGAGGTCTTGTGCAGCAAATTTGCCTAATGCAATACATCATTTGATTTATTGACTGGTGCTTCCATGACTGTTGATGGTAGATCCAAGTATAATGAAGTCTTTGACAACTTCAATCATTTCTCCATTTATCATGATGTTATTATTGGTCTAGTGGTGAAGATTTTTGTCTTCTTTACACTGAGGTGCAACCCATACTGAATGCTGTGATCTTTGATCTTCATCAGTAAGTATTTTAAGTTGTCTTCACTTTCAGCAAGCAAGGTTGTATCACCTGCATATCACAGATTATTAATGAATCTTCCTCTAATCCTGATACCACGTTCTTCTCAATATTATCTACCTTCTCAGATTATTTATTCAGTGTACAGACTGAATAAGTATGATGAAAGAATACAACCCTGGCACACACCTTAACTGATGAATTAATTAAACTATTATGACACATATAATAAATACTTTAATAGTCTTATTACAAAGTGTTATGACAATAAAGAGGAGGACACTTATTCAGGCTTGGGGAAATTACTAAGGGGAAGTGTTACTAAAACTTCCTTGAGCAATATGTTGTTGGGCCTGGGGGCTCAGGACCATAGTCTCATAGGACACCTTGGTCAACTGGCATAGCATAATCCATAAAACCAATGTCATCCTACTGTGGTGGGTAGTGACTGGGATCTTAAAATCTCATGAGTGGCCATCTAAGTAGCAACTATTGGTATCTCCAGATGCAGAAGAAAGAAAACTGAAAATGCTTGTAATCAACCAGTCCAATGGACTAATGGAACATATGAACATCAGTCTGCATTACTCTGACACCAGAATAACTAGATGGTGTCTGGCTACCACTAACAACTGCTCTGAAAAGGATCACATTAGAAGGTCCTGATAGAGTGGGAGAAAATGTGGATCAGAAAGCAAAATTAAAAAAAAAGAAAGAGACTGGAGGAATCTGAGATTATGGCCCTTGGCCACTCTTCAGGTCTAGAAGAGAACTCACCCTTGTGGTGCAATTTTCAGCCGAGATAGATAGCTATATAGGAGGGACAACAACACTAGTAAGGTATGCTTATTTTGAATGGTCAGCCATTCAAAATCAAAAGGGAAATATTTACCTAAGGACAAAGTTCAGAAGGGCTGGGAAGGAGGGTGGAATGGAAATAAAAACCACAGGGAAAGTGGCATAACTGTTGTTTCATGGAGGGGATTACAACCATTGAGATGAAACAAATTGTATAATTTGGTGAGGGTAAATGAATGATGTGCTCTCTAAACCTTCACTCAATTCACAACTTCCTTGAAAAATACGTAAACATTAGTCAGATAGTATGGGTTGAGTTCTGAGCAGAGCAATTAGCACATGCAAAAGCGGAGCGGCAATAAATCATACATATGGACAGATATTGTTGCTGTCATTAAGTTAGTCAGACGCCATTTGATTGATTGCCTCAGAATCCATTTTAATTTGGTCACCTTAGCAGTCTGCATGAACAGCATCTGTTTGTTTCCCACTATGCACCCTGATACCTCCTGACTTACTCCAGATAGCTGCATAGGGGTGGGCAAGTCATAGGCTGGGTTCGCATGTTGCCCCATTCAAAATCCTGAGTTTGCTATGCTAATAAGACCTCTACACAGACTAGCCCACTCCCACCTACCTTTTGACTATTCCTGCCTACCTCCTTTAAATGATCTAAATGATCTGTTGGATCAGCACTGGACTGCAAACCACAAGGTCAGCAGTTCACACCCACCAGCAGCTCCTCGGAAACCTTGTACAGGGTCGCTATGAGTTAGAACTGACTCAACAGCACTTAACAACAATAAGACTTTAGCTTGAGAAATTTTTGTGTATCCTGGACCCTAATAAAGGCTGTATCGTGGGTCCACCACCTCTGTTGCTTTACCATACACTCTCCTTGTAGACTTTGAGCATGCTTTAGGACCCCTGAGTGTAATAAAGTTGTATTAAAATTCCGTCATTTAATACAGGTTGTTGTGGAAGTTAGAGCACCCCTACATTACTCTGACACCAGAATACCTAGATGGTGTCTGTCTACCACTAACAACTCTGAAAAGGATCACATTACAAGGTCCTGAGAGAGTGGGAGAAAATGTGGATCAAATGCAGAGCTTGTAATGTCTGAGAAGCTTGCTCTACTTCATTTTCATTAGTAGCCAGGCTGTCAGGTATCTTAGGAAATGGGGCCCAAGCACCCAGTCCTGAGCTCAGAGTGAGTATCTAAATTACCGTAGGTAGGAGGTGCCCACCTCCATGTGACTGCTAACTCTATTGGTATGGCTGAGAAAGGGGGCACATCCAACACAGTGATATGCTCTTTTCCTTTGACTATAACCTCATTTAAATAACAATGATTCTTAAAAATGACAGTTACTTAATTTCTTTTCTTTCTTTGCATTGAATAAAGCATGCTTTATTTCATGATTACACCCCCCCCCCCCCACACACACACACATCAGTTATCCTACTTCCCCTCTGTGGTTCCCCATTCACATTTTATATTTCACAAATGAACAAAGCAAAAGTATTTGATGCACACATATTCGTTTAAATGTTCAAAGGGCACGTTGTGTAAGGCAGCCTCCTGCCTGCAGGAACACAGTCTTAGTCCATGGGCCTAGAGCCTGCAGGTGCTCTGTCTCCAGGCCATTGCCTCCACCTCCATCTCTACTGTCACTGCTTTCCTAGGTTGGGATCTCACATTCCACTCATGCTCTATCTTGATGGCCCTGGGATTGTCTGCTGTTGCTGTTTTTCTAGGTAGGGATCTCATGCTCTTCTTTCTGGCTGGTCCTAGGATCATCTATTCCTGAAATTAAAGTTTAACTACTTTTCCCTTTTAGTTACACATCTACAGTTACAGTTTTGACAATCACTTAATCCTGCTAACAGTTAACTCACAATCAAATCCTAAAATCCCATCACCATCATTCCCCCCACCCCCTTTCACCAGATCCATCTGGAAAACAGGAAACTATTAACTGGGGATTCTACTTTACCCTCCTCATGCTGAAATTAAGCCAGCCACTTCATGCCTTTGTAGTCCCTGCCTCCCTGCGCGCACACACACATTTTTGATAGCCAATAATTGCCTGCCCTGGTGTGTCACTATAGAATATGAACTGCAAGCTTGGTTCAAACTTACCAGCTGCTTCTCAGAAACTCTACACAGGGTTGCTATGGGTTGGAACTGACTCAACAGCACTAAATAACATCAACCCAGTACTCTGAGGAAACTACCTTGTTCCTTGATATGAAGAATCCTCAATTCCTGTTGGAATTTTGAGCAACTACATGGGTTAATGCACCAGATTGCAAAGCCATTTGAACTGCAAGGTTGGCGGTTCAAGCTCACCAGCTGCTCCTCCGAAACCCCTATACAGAGTTGCTATGGATCGGAACCGACTCAGTGGCACTTAACAACAACAATAATACATCCATAAGCAAGGAGCTCTGGTAGCATAATGGTTATGAGTCAGGCTGCTAACCTCAAGGTCAGCAGTTCGAAACCACCAGCTGTTCCTGCTGTTCCATGGGAGAAACATGAGGCTTTCTGCTCCCGCAAAGATCCACAGCCTCAGAAACCCTATACAGGGTCGCCATGAGTCAGGACCGACCCCACAGCACACAACCACCACCACCACATCCATAAGCAAAAGTCCAGCTCATCAAATTGTAGAAATTTACACTTGCTCTTGGTGTGGTGCAATAGGATAAGCACTCAACCACATGTCGGTTTGAGCCACAAGGTTGATGGTTCAAATTCACCAGCCACTTCTCAGAAACCCTATCCAGGGTCCCCACAAGCCCGAACCAACTCAACAGCACTTAACACAGTGTCAACCATCTTTATCTTCATCTGGTCGGATTCTGGTCAACTCAGCCCAAGCCATCCAAGCTAGGTCAGATGGGAACCAGCTGCAAGTTTGGGAGTTCACACACCTCCCTGCAATTGAGACCCGCTGGCCACTTCACTCTCAGTGCTCAGGAGTTTACAAATCTCCCTAAACTTCAGCCACCCCTTCCTCTTTGTCTTCTCAAGGTCAATGGGTGTCAATGGTACATGTCCAAACTCAGCTCCTATCTTGATTGCTGCATTTCCCCCACTTCCATTCACAAGTAGATCCAGGTGGTCATGCTGCTCCTGGGTTTCCTCTAACTTTCAGTCCTTAGAAGGGGGTTTTCTCTGATGGGCTGACTTTTTTTTTTTTTTTTTTTGCCTTGATGCCTCCAAAGCAAAAAGCTTGCTTGAAACTCAGTCTGATTTTTTTATAAGTCTTTCTTTAAACAAGAATCTTCTGTTCTCCCAGCAGTTCTGAGTTGGTCTGCATGTCTTTTCAAATGGGAATGTCCTAACTCAGAAAATTCTAGGTGGGGCTCAGGATTCCTCAGTGAGGCATTCCTGAGCTTTCATCGTTTTCTCAGCACTTGCTGGATACTTAATTTCTTTACCCTACCTTCTATGTCAACAAAGACAATATATTATCCTCTCCCAGGGTGGATTGCATTAAACCTTGAAATCTTAGATTGAGACTGAACAAAACAGGGCACTTAAAAATCATATCAACCAGACATTGTGGTCCTATATGCCCAGAAATCTCTGGGGAAAAATATGAACCAAGTGACACATGGGCATGAGAAAGGATGAGTTGGAAAAGATTTAAGGCCAGTGTTTGGGTGTGTTCTTTTCCCTAGATTTTCCTAAAAAAACCGAGTTCCTAAACTTTCCTTTAAGGGGAAATAGTAGTGTAGTGATTACGAATCGGGCTGCAAACCTTAAGGTCAGAAGTTCGAAACTACCAGCTGTTCTTCAGGAGAAAGATGAGGCTTTCTGCTCCTGTAAAGATTTACAGCCTCGGAAACCCTATATAGGGTCACTATGAGTCGGAACCAACTCCAAGGCACATAACCACCATTGTAGCAAGAACGTGAGCCATGAGTGTGTCAGATCAAAGTTCAATCTAGTTTTACTGGTAAGGCCTTGGACAAGTTACCTAACTTCGTTCAATCTCAGAACTCCTCCCTCGAAAACAAGGACATGAATGCCTACCTCAAAGGGATATTGTGAGGATTAATTAAAATGTCTTATAACTGACTAGAATAAATGTTCAATAAATGTTAGTTTCCTCTCTTCTCTGGTGCTGTAAAACCTACTCACACAGTTAATTGGGAAGAGACCTGGGCTTCTCACTTAGAAGTAATTGTTGAATTAAGGCTGATGTTCTTTTCTTTTGAGTGGTCCCAAGCGGGGAAAATCACTGTTGAATGTCCCCCTAATCCTGGAGAAGGCAGTGGCTGAGTCTATCTTTTTTATGGGCATGGGTGTGTGTTCGGTCTGTGGGGATGTAAGGTAGGGAGATAAAATTGTATATTATTTTACTGCAGAACATGGTTTTTATACTTTCTGCATCTGTCCTTGCCAGAAAAACGCTCAGATGTCTGAGTTTGCTTTGGGATACTGCCAACCCTGCCTGACTCAGCTTTCTGCTACTCCACATATGACAAGGCCAGTACCCCTCCCTTTTCTATGAGTTTCTTGGTAACAGAATGTAGGGAAGTGTGGGGTGCAGTGTTGAAAACCCTCTGTTGTTCACAGGTTAATGTGGCTGTGGCCATAGTCCTGAATTTCAGTCAAGGCGCTGAGAGGCCTTAAGTAATTCTGGAGTCCACCACCCTCTTCAAAATTGATCGTGATGATTCCTTCTGTAGGTGGGTCCTTGAAACATTGTGGTAAGAAGAAGTCAAACCAGAATTAAGGCCTGAATCTTGTTCTGGTATGACTTCATCATGATACGGAATAACACTAAGAAACCAGGACTCAGTTACCTCCCAGTGCAGTTCCTAAGCAAAAGAAGGACTTTTTTTTTTTTTTTTTCCTTTCATATGAGCTATTATTCCGCGGGAGAAAGATAAGGCTTTCTGCTCCTGTAAAGATTTACAGCCTCGGAAACCCTGTACAGGGTCGCTATGAGTCGGAACTGACTCCACGGCACATAACAACAACAACAACGAGCCTATTATAATCAATGACTTGTTGTTGTTGTTGTTAAGTGCTGTTGAGTCGATTCTGACCCATAGCGACCCTGCATGGGTTTCCAAGGAGCAGCTGGTGAGCTTGAATCACCAACCTTGCAGTTCAAATGACTTTGCAGTCTGACACATTAGCCCACAGTGCCACACCAAGATGCCATCAAATCGGTTCTGACTCATAGTGACCCTGTGCACAACAGAACGAAACACTGCCTGGTCCCACACCATCCTCACAATTGTAATATGTTTGAGGCCAATGTCACTGCCATTATGTCAATTCATCTCATTGGGAAGCTTCCTCTTTTTTTGCTGACCCTCTACTTGACCAAGCATGATGTCCTTCTCCAGGGACTGGTCCCTCCTGTATAAGAGATGAAGTCATGGCTTCTAAGGATCATTCTGGCTGCACTTCTTCCAAGACAGATTTGTTTGTTCTTTTAACAGCCCATGGTACTTTTAATATTCTCCTACAATAGAATTCAAATACATGACTCTTCTATGGTCTTCCTTGTTCATTGTCCTTTCACATGCATATGAGGTGACTGAAAAAAGTCATGTCTTGTCAAGGGCACCTTAGTCCTCAAACGGATCATTTTGCTTTTGAACACTTTAAAGAGGTATTTGTAACAGATTTGCCTAATGCAATATGTTATTTGACTTCTTGACTGCTACTTCCATGGGTGATGATTGTGGATCCAAGCAACATGAAGTTTTCAACAGCTTCATTGTCTTCTCCATTTATCATGATGTTATCTATTGGTCCAGTTGGGAGGGGTTTTGTTTTCTCTACATTGACATGCAATCCATACTGAAGGCTGTAGTCTTTGATCTTCATCAGTAAGTATTTTAAGTCCTCTTTGCTTCCTTCAAGCAAGATTGTATCATCTGCATATCAAAGTTGTTAATGATGACACATTCTTCTTCTTATAATCCAACTTTTTGGATTATTTGTTCAGCATACAGATTGAGTAAATATGGTGAAAGGATACAATCTTGGCACAAACTTATTTTGATTTTAAACCATTTAGCAACCCCTCATTCTGTTTTAACAACTACTTCTTGGTCTGTGTCTAGATTCCTTATGAACAAAATGAAGTGTTCTAGCAAACTATGAATAACATCCATGCTGTCAAAAGCCTTTGCACAGTCCAGAAAGCACAGGGAAACATCTTTCTGGTATTCTGTGCTACAGTACGATAAATTAAAAAACCCTCACTAGCAAGGAATTTTCAATCTAATATGGAAGCTGTTTATGTGCGAAAGATTTAACATCATGAACTATACTGATAGCAGTCCTCAGAAACATAGAATAAAAAGTAAATAACAGACAACTACATCTGAGATGACTTTACAGGTGACTGAGCCTTCCCTTTCATTGTTCCCTTCATGAGAATTGTTGTTGTTGTTGTTGTTAAGTGCCGTCGAGTCAGTTCCGACCCATAGCGACCCTGCACAGGGTTTCCGAGGCTGTAAATCATTACGGGAGCAGAATGCCTCATCTTTCTCCCACGGAGCAGCTTGTAGTTTCGAACTGTTGACCTTGTGATTTGCAGCCCAATTCGTAACCACTACGCTAACAGAGTTGGGACAGTCTTATTGGAGTCCTGAATTAAAAACTAAGGCATAAATGTGGACTAAATTCTATTCTTTCTCAATATCTAATAAAAACCAGGTTCTAGTCCAGTTCCTCTATGAACTCACTCTGTGACCTTGAGCAAGACATGTAATCTCTCAGGATCATAATTCTTTCACTTGTAAAGTAGGTGGGTTATAAGTGGTAATCTCCATACTCTTCCTAGTTCTAAAACTTTTTTCTGCCTTTGCTCTTAATTAATGTGTAGCAAAAATGAAATGCAGAAATTAGGGCAAGTACAGTCATGGTAAGGTAATAATGGACATACGGTGGCTTATGAATATTACATAGCTACAAAGTATTCACCAGTTACCACTTTTGCATACATTTTCGTGAAAGGGGCATCTCTGGACTTGAAAGTTAGCTTATTTTTCAAACAACCAAAATCCTTGTTTGATGTGATATACCTTTGGTGATTAACATTATTACCTTCTCAATCAAGCCAAAGAATACATTTAATTCAAAATTCTCTTTCTGGAGACTCAAGGGCAATAATAATTGGCTAGGGTGAAAGATGTCTCCAAAGTTACTGAGTAAACTTCCAAGATGCCAAGCCTCTAACATTTCTCTAAAGCTCAAACTCTCTACTTCCTTCAATTATTGAAGGACTCAGATTTAGAAGTTCTTCACTCATTCCCTCACCTCTTCCCTCCTCTCCATTAATGTTTCCTTTGTTCTTTCATTCAGCATCTACTATGTGTCAGCGAACAAGACAGATGCTGATCTTTTCACTTTATTCAACACTCCTTCTTGTCACATGTAAAACTCTTGTTCCCTTGCCCCATAAACTAGTTTTTTTTTTCTTTCCTTTCTGTTTTTAACCTTCATCACTTCCCTCAGATCTGAGGTCATTCAACTCTGGGTAAACCTCTCCACCCATTACATTAAGAAATCTGAGACCATAAATCATGAGTCACTTCAACTTCGATTCTCCACCTATAAAGTCATCTATATCCACACCCATTCTTCTTTTCAGACTAATTCCTCCTCTTACAGGTCAGTCTTCATCTGTACTTCTGATCACATCCTCACCTGCATTCTGCTGGACTCAGGCCCATCAATCACGACCTTTTCTCACCCTTTCCTGCCTTTTGTCCTTTAGACTGTAACAGGTTTAAGACTTTTTTTCATAAAAAATAATAAAAGAAAAAATATAGATCTACTTTGGTCCCAGATCTCCTAAAAAATGTATCTCTTGTATAATACTTCAAAATCAAAACAGTATATCTAATATATAGGAAACATATGTTGTTGTGTCATTGAATCGGTTCTAACACATAGCAATCCTGCATAGGGTTTCTGAGGCTGAAAATCTCTATGGGAGCAGAAAGCCTCATCTTTCTCTGATGGAATGGCTGGTAGATTTGAATTGCAGGCTGTGTGGTTAATAGTGCAACACACAACTTACTATGCCACCAGGGCTCCATATAAAACCTCTTGTTGTCAAGTGTTGAGTCAATTATGACTTATAGTGACCTCCTAAGGAGCAGCTGGTGGCTTTGAACCGCTGACCTTGCACCATATCAGCAGTCCATATAAAACATAAAGAGAATAATTTAGTAACTGTGTATTGTCTGTCCCAATTTAAGAAACAGAACATTACCAACATCCTTGGAGCTTTGTATTTATCCTACCCTGATGGTTCTCTTCCTACTTTCCCTTGAGATATAGCCATCATTCTGAATTATGTATTTGACATTCCTTGATTTTGTTTTACTACATATATTATATAAGGAGCTCTGGTAGCATAGTGGTTACTAGTCAGGCTGCTAATCTCATGGTCAACAGTTCAAAACTACCAGCTGTTCCATAGGAGAAAGATGAGGATTTCAGCTCCGGTAAAGATTTAACAGCTTCAGAAACCCTAGGCAGGGTCACTATGAGTCGGAACCGACTCAGCACACCACCACCACATATCTGTCTCCAAACAACTTAGTTTTGCAAATCTTTAAACCTTGTATGTATGCTGTCAAATCATATAAATCTTTTCCTGTCTATCTCCCTTAGTCAACAGACAATAAATATTTTTGATATTATATTTATTTATAGATAACCCAAAACAGTTTCCAATATTAAATATTAACATTTGCTGCATGTGCAGCTTTTAAATCACTGAAAGTAAGACTCATCCACCAATTTGTCATACAGTGGCTCAAGTGCTGCTGTGATGCTGGAAACAAAGACAATGGTATTTTAAATACTAATAGGGTCACCCATGGTGGGCAGGTTTAAGCAGTACTTCCTGACTAAGACAGACTAGGAAGAAGGAGTGGTGGATCACTTCTGAATGGTTAGCCACTGAAAACCTTATGAATAGCAAAGGAATACTGTCAGATATATAACCAGAAGAAATGTTTCTCAAGTTGGAAGGCACTCAGAATATGACTGAAGAAGAGCTGCTTCCTCAAAGTAGAGTTGACCTTAATGATGTGGATGGAGTTAAGCTTATGGTACTTGCATTTGCTGGTGGGGCACAACTTAAAATGAGAAGAAACAGCTGAATACATCCATTAATGATTGGAGTGGGATGTATGAAATATGAATCTGGGGAAACTGGAATATGTCAAAAATGAAACAGAGCACATAAAGACTAGTATCCTAGGCATTTGTGAGCCGAAATGGACTGTCATTGACCATTCTGAATCAGACAGTCATATGGTTTAATATGCCGGGAATGACAAATTGAAGAGAAAAAGTGTCACATTCATCATCAAGAAGAACACTTCATGATTTATCTTGAAGTACAATGCTGTCTGTGATAGAATAATATCCATACACCTATAAGGAAGACCAGTTAATACCTCTATTATTCAAAGTTATGTGCCTACCACCACCACCAGTGATAAGGAAATTGAAGAATTCTACCAACTTCTTCAGTCTGAAATTCAATCAAGCTGCATTGATAATTACTGGTGATCAGAATGTGAAAGTTGGAAACAAAGAGGAAAGATCAGTGGTTGGAAAATGTGGACTTGGTGAGAAAAACAATCCTGGAGATTGCATGATAGAATTTTGCAAGATGAATGACTTACACCGAGTATTATTGTGGAGCTAGACCACAAGGTCGTTTTGAACTGCAAGATTGGCATTTCAAATCCACCAGCTGCTCCTTTGAGACCTATACAGGTCGCTATGAGTTGGAACTGACTTGATGGCACTGAACAACAATGACTTATTCATTGTAAATATCTTTTTTCAACAACGTAAAAGGCAACTATAGACATGTACCTCACCAGATGGAATTACACAGGAATCAAATTGACTACACTGAAGAGATGATGGAAAAGCTCGTATCATCAGCCAAAGAAGGCCAAGGGCTGATTGTGTAACAGACCATCAATTGCTCATATGCAAGTTTAGGCTGAAGTTGAGAATACGTAAACAACCAAACATGACTTTGTATATGTCCCACCTGAATTTAGAGACAATCTCAAAAACAGATTTGATGCATTAGACACTAATGACCAAAGACCAGAAGAGTTGTGGGATGATACTTTGAACATCATACATGAAGAAAGCAAAAGGTCATTAAAAAGACAAGAAAAAAAGAAAAGACTAAGGTGGATGTCAGAAGAGATTCTAGAACTTGCTCTTAGTGTAAAAAAGCTGAAGTGACTGGAAGAAATGATGACATAAACCCAGAAAAGTTTAAATGGCAATTCAAGAAGACAAAGTCAAATATTATAATGAAATGTGCAAAGATCAGGAGTTATAAAACCAAGAGGAAAGAACATGCTCAGCAGTTCTCAAGCTGAAAGAACTGAAGAAAAAAAATTCAAGTCTCAAGTTGTGTTCAAGAGCAAAGATGTCAGTTTGAGAACTAAGTGGCACCTGACCCAAGCCATAGAATTTTCAGTAACCTCATATGTATGTGAAACTTGGACAGTGAAAAAGGAAGACTGTAGAAGAAGTGATTCATTTGAGTTACAGTGTTGGAGGAGAATATTGAAAGTACCATGGACTGCCAAAGGAACAAATAGATCTGTGCTGGAAGAAGTAGAGCCAGAATGCTCATTAGAAGCCAGGATGGCCAGACTTGGTGTTTCCTACTTTGGACATATATTATCAGGAGGGTCCAGTCCCTGGAGAGGGATACCATGTTTAGTAAAGTGGAGGGCCAAAGTAAAAGAAGAAGACCCCCCAATGAGATGGATTGGCACAATGGCATCAGTGATGGGCTCAAACGTAGCAATGACTGTGAAGTTGGCACAGGACCAGGTAGTGTTTCATTCTGCTGTGCATAGGATCCGCTGAGAGTTGGTACTGACTCGATGGCACCTAACAACCACAACAACAAATGGGCAAAATGATGAATGATGGTAGGAACATCAAAAGAAGATGAAAAGAAAACACAGAGTCACTGTAGCAAAAATCATTGGTTCAATCATTTCAAGATATGTCATATGATCAACAATTAATAGTACTGAAGGAAGAAGCCCAAGTATCACTGAAGGTGAAAAACAAGGATCCAGGAATACATGGAATCCAAATAGAAATCTGTTAACAAACTGATGTACCACTGGGGGTACTCATTCCTCAATGCCAAGACATTTGGAAGACAGCTCCCTGACTGATTGGAAAGAGATCTGTATTGGTGCTCATCCCAAAGAAAGGTTACCCAAGAAAATGCACAAATTATTAAACAATATCATTAGTATCTCGTGCGATCAAAATTTTCTGAAGCTAATTAAGAAATAATTGCAGTATTACACCGACAGGGAGTTTCCTAGATTCAGATGAGGACGTGGAATGAGGGATGTCATTGTTGACATCAGATGGATCTTGGCTGAAAGCAGAGAACACTAGAATATAACTTGCGCTTTATTGAGTATGCATAGGCTTTTGACTGTGTGGATCATGACTAATTATGAATAACATTGTGGGGAATGAGTATTCTGGAGCATTTAATTGTGCTCCAAAAGGCAGTTGTTCGAACAGATCAAGGAAGAAATGAATGGTTAAAATAAAAAAACAGTATGCACCACAGTTGTATTCTCTCACAATACTTATTCAATCTGTATGCTGAGCAAAGGATCTGAGAAGCTGGATTATATGAAGAAGAATGTGGCATCAGGATTGGAAGAAGTCTCATTAACAACCTGCGATATGCACATGATGCAACCTTGCTTGCTGAAAGTGAAAAGGACTTAAAATACTTACTGATGAAGATCAAAGACGAGAGCCATCAGAATGGGTTGTGAAGTAAACAAAAATCGTCACTACTGCACTTATAAATAACATCATGATATATGTAGAAAAGACTGAAGTTGTAGAATACTTATTCTGCTTGAATCCACTATCAACACTCACAAGCAGCAGTCAAGAAACCTAAGGATGTTATTGCATTGAGTAAATCTGCTGCACAAGACCTCTTTAATGTGTTCAAGAGCAAAGATGCCCGTTTGAGGACTAAGGTTCTCCTGATCCAAGCCATGGCATTGTCACTAACCTCATATGCATGTTAAAGTTGGACAATGTGTAATCAATGCATTTGAATTATGGTGTTGGAGAAGAATATTAAAAGTATCATGGACTGCCAGAAGAATAAACAAGTCTTTGTTGACATTAGTCCAATCACAATGCTTCTTGGAAGCCAGGATGGCGAGAAGAAATTCTTGGAAGCCAGGATGGCGAGACTTCATCTCTCGTACTTTGTACATATTATCAGGAGGGACCAGTTCCTGGAGACAAACATCATGCTTGGAAAAGGAGGGTCAGTGAAAAAGAGGTAGATCTCCAACAAAATGGATTGTCACCGTGGCAGTAACAACAGGCTCAAATGTAACAACAATTGTGAGGATGACACAGGAGACCTTTGTTTTCTGGGACCTTTCTAAACCTCACCTGAGTTATATACCCTGTTATTCTTTATATTAGTGTTTTTATTATTATTAGTGTTATTCTTACTCTTCATTTTGCTCTGAATTACTACTGAGTTGTATACCCTGTGTTTCTTGCCTGCTCGTATCCTATATATTAGTTGTATTCTTCAACTTAGTATATAGTCCATAAATTCTTTCTGATTTTGCAATGAACTGCCAAACTCACCGGACTCCTGTTGTGGTGCTGTAGGAAAAGCACTGAACTGTTAACCACAGGGTCATCAGTTCAAACCCACCAACCGCTCCTTGGAAACCCTATACAGGGTTGCTATGAGTTGGAACTTACTCAATGACACTTAACAACACCAACTAAACACATCAGAGAATGGAGAGTGTGCTCTGGCAAAAGTAGTGGCTGTTGTCAGACACCATGGACAGATTAGAAAGTGGAGATCTACCTGACTTCTGCCTCTTAGGAGCTGATTCTTATTCACAAAATTAATAACAGTTCTTGTACTGAAACGAACTGAATTGATGAGATCTTGACTTTATCCTGAATTCTTGGGGACAATAGGTCCTAATTTCAGTAATTGGTAAGCCATTGGTGTTGTCACTTTTTCATATAATTTTTATAGCTACGTGAGTCCTTAAAAGATCATCTAGTGCTATGTCTCTTGGACTTGCATATGGGTAAATCGCTCTCAACTGTGGCTATTTTAAGTCATAGGACCGACATGTTGTATCATTCTGAAGTACCAATTTTATGTCAAGCTTTTGGGCAAAATGATTCATGTTAAAACAGATAGTGATGTACTTCAGAGTAGCATAAACTTTTTAGTATTAAAAAAGACTTCAACTTGTGCCAGGCTGTTTGCAGTCAAGTCTCTAGGTCCTAGGGAAAACAAGTTCTATTGTTAGAGTTAATGTTTGAGAAGGACTAATCTACAGATTATTATATAATAGATCTTGTTCTAGTTTCTCACATATAAAAATAAACAGCCTCAAGAGTGACCAAAGCATAGGAAACATCCATCACAGGAACAGCAGGTATTGATGAACTTTCATCTTATGCCTCTGTTAGATTTGAAAATCTGCTTTGATAGGCAGGGTGGTTACTCTGAAATTAGTATAGCACTGTGCTTTTTACAAAACATACTAGAAAAAACAAACAAACGTACTAGATGGTAGATAAAAGTATCGGGGAGGAGACAGCAAAACAATGTTAGAATAGATCAAAGAAAAGATTTGGATCAAAGTAGGGTCAGATCAAAGAACGAAGAATGAAGGGAAGTCATGGAAGTACAGGCAAATCATGGAAGATGAGGAAAGAAAATCCAAATAGAATTTGGTTAAAGTTGGGATTAGTGCACCAAGTTTGGTTAACTGAGAAGGAGAAGGATGCAAGGATAAAAAATGAGCAGTGCTGGAGACAACAGAACACGAGATATAAGACAAATATGCAGAGTGATAACCTAAGAAATAATTACTTCTTTCAAATGGTGTTAAGTAAAGTTTCACCCTTGGTAATTCCATTTGTTGTTGTTAAGTGCCATTGAGTCATTTCCAACTCATAGTGACCCTGTATAGAGTTTCCAAGGAGCAGCTGGTGGGTTTGAACTGTCAATCTTATGGTTAGCAGTCCAGTGCTTATCCTATAGCACCACAACAGGACTGCAAGACAACTAGCACTTAATCTTTAATGTTATGTTAATTTCCCCTTCACTTTCAAAGGACTGAACCAACAAATCTTCATCACAATCACCTTCATTTGCTGAAGGCATAGTTTTTAAATCATTGAAAAGACTTTGCTTTCCTTGCACTAAAAATAAGGTTTAATCATTAGATAGAGGGAACAACAACACTAGTGATGTATGCTTACCATGGAATGGTCAACCATTCAAGAGGGCAACATTTAATGGTGTGGAATGTTGTTGTCAGGTGCCATCGAGTC
>NW_006408740.1:2280222-2295334 GCF_000296735.1 Chrysochloris asiatica
TTTTATGCTTTCTGAATACCTCCAGGTAGATGTGATCAGGAAATGGGCTTCCCTTTTCACTCTTCTTCCTGAGAAGTTTCAAGATACCACTGTTGGTCATTTTGACATAACTTTTGGTTTAATTTTCAACCTATTTCCTTTTTTGTCTGCTTGTCCTGCTCCACAATCCCTGTTCATGCCTTTTTTGAAGTTGGAAACATTTCAGGGCCGGCTGTGGCCGTTTGGTTTTAATTGGAAACTGTCTCTTTAAATTTCTAGGAGATCTGTGCGCATGTGTAGTAGAACCCTCCGAGGGTGGGACTGGGATGACCACTAGCTCAGGCACCCCTATAGTCACCAGAATGGAGGTGCACAGATAGCAAGGGACCAATGAACAGATACCAAAAGAAAAGAATGTCCAAACCTTTATCTCAGAGGTTCTGGTAGGCGTCTGTGGCCATTCTGATCCTTCCCCGTGTGGTCTCACCCAAGATGGTGGCTCCTGGACCAACCAACTTCCTGTACTAGAAAGCAATAGATTTCTTGCTTCTGCCACAAATTCTCCCAGCTGTGAGCCTTCCAACCTTCTAAATATTCCTTTATATGTGGATCAGAGTTCTGTGACCAGCACCTGAGCCTGCTTGGTCGGGTATTCTGTGTTGTTGTTGGCGGAGCTCCTTTACTGCACTTCCACCTGATCCGCCATCTTGTTTTTTCTCCCCAGTGGTGAGGATTTTTGTTTTCCTGACATTGAGATACAACCCGTACTGAAGGCTGTGCTCTTTGATTTTCATCAGTAAAATAGCTATATAAAACAGACTTGACAGATCTCAAAGTACCACACCATTAAATTTGAGAAGGAAGTAGCATCATCCAATAGAAGGTAACATAAAAGATGCAAGAGCAAACAGAGGGAACAGCAAAGGAGCAAATTAGAAGGGTAGTGTAAAGTAGATAATGGAGTCAATTCAATTTGAGTGCTGCCTATGTTTAAAACACTGCTCTAAGTGCTCAAGGAGTAGACGTAACAAGAATGGGGCCCAGCCTTCAAGGTGTTTGCAGTGTTTCTTTGGAAGATAACTGAGAAGGAAAATCCAGCAGTTTAATACCTACTGGTTAGTAACCAGCTTTCCAATCAAGAGGTCTTTGAAAGGTAAACCAGGAACAATTTCTGTAAAATATATTACCTAGTCCCTTCGTGTGAGCTTATATTTTCTCAGGAAAAATGTACAATGATTAATCCTTATCAGATTACATAAGGAAACAAGTTGTGTGGATTTGGAGTATGACTGTCAAGGGCATAGATTCTCTACCAAATTTTATAACCAATGCAATCTCTTTTTTCCTAATCCAAGAGGGCTTCAAAAGTTCATGGGAAAATTCCATTACCTTCCAAACACATTTTATCCATGAACTTTTTATTTTATAGAAAAACACTATACCAATTATTATACTTTTACATCTTAATTAAATCTCTTCTAAACAACCTATTAAGACCAAACTTACCATAATAGAGAGTTTCTCCAAAGGTCCTAACTTACTCAACAGGAAACTTCCAGAAACTCAAGCTGAATTCAGAAGAGGGCATGGAAAGAGGAAATCATTGCTGAAATCAGATGGATCTTGGCTTAAAGCAGAGACTATCAGAAGGATGTTTACTTGTGCTTTATTTACTATACAACAGTTTTCAACTGTGTGGATCATGACAAGCTATGAATAGCATTGTGAAGAATGGGAATTCCAGAACAATTAATTGTGATAATGAGAACTTGTACTTAGACCAATGGGCAGTCATTCAAACAGAGCAAGGGGTTACTGAATGGTTTAAAATCAGGGAAGGTGTGCACCAAGCTTGTATTCTTTCACCATACTTATTTAATCAATATGCTGAGCAAATAATCTGAGAACAAGAACATGACATTAGATTTGGAGGGAGATTCATTAACAACCTGCAATATGCAGATGACACAGCCTTGCTTGCTGAAAGTGTTGTAAAGTGCTGTGGCATCGGTACAGGCATAGCAACCCTGTATAAAGTTTCCAAGGCTGTAAATCTTTACAAAAGCAGAAAGTCTCATCTTTCTCCCTTGGAGCGGCTGGTAGAATTGAACTGTTGACCTTGCAGTAAGCAGCCCAGCTCATAATCCACTATGCTACCAGGACTCCTTATCGAGTCTCACTTTATTTATAAAATTAACCTAAGACACAGTTCATTTTTTCTTAAAAGCACTCCTTGACCTCTAAAGGTCCCTTTGGTACCCATTCTGCATGCTTTTAGGACCTGTGCTTCCTTCTGGTTACATGGTAACCTGGTTAACGCCTTGTTCATCTACCTCTCTTACTAGATTGAGACACTACAGAAAGAAACTATTACACCTTTTTGTATTCCTCCAAACCAGAACATGACCCATGATACAGTGAGTTTGTAAAATGAACAAATATATCAATTCAACCTATAACAAACAGTAAAAATAGTTTTACTGCAACAGAGAACTCAATAAACCTTAGGCCTTTGATCAAAAAAAGACACTCATTCTTCTTCCAGATATGCTGGAAGTGAGGAGGACTTAAAATACTGGGGAAAACCAAAGACTAGAGTCTTCAGTATGGATTTATCTCAATGTAAAGAAAAAAAAAAAAATCCTCACAACTGGACAATAATAAATGGAGAAAAGTTTGAAGTTGTCAAAAACTAGGGGTAGAAGTAGGGCTTGATCTAGTTTTAGGGTTACAGTTAGTTTTGTTTTTATTTATTTATTCTTGAAGCCATTTTAATTTCCTCTGCATTTGAGATTTAACTACACTATTTCCTCTTTTCACTTTGTGTTTTGTTGTTGCAAATTGAAATATTTCTTTCCCTATTTACAATCTTATAGGTTTGTTTTGCTTTGAATACAAAGTAACTTTTTGGTTTTTTTTCTGAGCTGTTTTCAGGATTCAGTCTTCCTCTTTTGTTTTGAGAAGTTTGATTACTATATTTCTTAGTGATTTTCTTTTGGGGTCTATCCTGTTTTGATGTTTGGGGCTCATTCAAGCTTCTTGAATGAGTATCTTCTCATCTTTCATGATTTTAAAGGTTTCTTCCTACAACACTGACAATTTTCTTTGTCCTATTTGTCTCTCTGTTCTGGACTTTGATTATGCATAAGTTATTTCTCTTGACAGTGAAAAAGAACACACAAAAAAATCTGAAGAAAGCCTAAGAATTATGCAGGAAGCCATGAAAATTCAGATTTTGAGTCCTAGATTACTACTTATTCACCTCACAAGAACATTCACTAAATAAATCAAGGTTATAGTATTAATGGCCTTTTGCTCAAATAGGAATAAACTGCTATAGATGGAAACTTTCTTCTGAGAAACTGATTATACTAGAAAACTGCAAAGCCTGCTGCTACATTGGAGCTGGTCAACCTATAAGTCAAGTTCACAGAGGGAACATTCAAAATACATTTCATTTTAAAAAGATAACATTTTAATAAATCTTTCAACATGAAAGGCAGAACAAAAAACAGTATAAAGAGGCACTTGAGAAAAACAAACAAAACAAATATACATAGTATGTAGCAGAAGAAAACTTTTAAAACATAAAAAAGGTACAGAGTTAGTATTCAGAGAAATGGAGAATATATATATATATATATACTACATCCATGAAATAGGTACAGGATGCCCCCCCCCTTTTTTTTAAAGAACATTTAGAAGACTCCGCCAAATAAAAGCTCTTAGAAGTTAAAAATCTGATGGTAGAAACTTAAAGTAGTAATAGAAAAGTTAGAAAATGTACTAGAATTAAAAGAAAAGAGGTGTTTTTTTGTTTTGGTTTTTCAGTAAAAAAATAAGAATATTAAAGGACTGGTCCAAGTGAACCAATATTTTAGTAATCTATGTTCAGAAAGAAATAATAGAAAATAGTACCCAGAACTGAAGTATAAGACTTTGTAAACTGAAAAGACCTCCAAAGTTCCTAGAACAATGTCTGCAAAAGACCAACACCAAACAACACTACCATGAAATTTCAGAATACAAGGAGTAAATAAAGTCTATAAATTTCCACACATTAAAACAAAATAAAAGGGGCCAGAATCAGGATGACATCAGCTTCTCAATAACAACATAAGAAGGTAGAAGAAAATAGAGCAACGCTTTCAAAATCCTCAGAAGAAATGATGTCCAATTTAATATTCTATACCCAGCTGAATGATCAACCAAGTGTGAAGGAAGAACAATGTAAGGCCTCAAAAACTTTACCTTTGTTGAGGTGGCAACCTGGTATTGTGGGGCCTGAAACATAATTTTGGGAGTCCTCTTTAAGGAGATCTGGTGGCACAGAGGGGTAAGCATTGGGCTGTTAACCACAAAATCAGTGGTTTCAGTTCATTAGCTGCTCCTCGGGTAAAGAGGATCCTGTAAAGATTTGCATTCTTAGAGACCCAAGGGACAGCTCTACTCGGTGCTATGGGGTTGCTATGAGTGGCCATCAACCTGATGGCACTGGGTTTTATTTTTTATTTAAGAAAAATACTCTAATATTTTAAAAAATGCAAGAATAATTGAGTGTGAAAGTGAACACTAACAATGAGAAAAGAAACCACAATATCCTGGGACCATGGAGGTTCTGGGCTCTTTCTTACACAATTTCCTTAGAAAATTTATCAAAAATGCTTCTTGATGACAATCTGGCTTTTCTACTTGACAACTTAATCCACAGTCCTAATTGGGACCCGATGAGCTTTATCGGAGTAAATCTGGTTCTGCCTCCAGACAGCATTTCTCAGGAAGTGCCAGCAAAACCAGGGAATGGGAAAAGATGGAATCCAAGAAATGAGAATCCAGTAAAATTCCCAGGTGGTAGTGAGAGGAAGCCCCAGTATGACAAGAGAACAACACATGGAAGAATGAACAGGGATTCTTCCAGGTAAAAGAAACGAATTAATTGTTTGAGATTTCCTTCTATTGAGAGCAAATTATGTAGGGCAGTTCTACTCTTGGAATAGACTTGGTGGCACAAATAACAACAAATCAAAGTTTGAGGAAGAATTAGGGATGAGTACCCAAAAAACAAAGCAAATAGAGAAAATATAGCAATTATTCCAGGGGAAAGGAAAAAGCTGTACAAGAAAGGACTGTAGAAATCATGGTATATCACATGTCTTTGTTGTAAATATTATTTACATAGTAATAAAAAGCCTTCAGATTCCTAGTGTGGCACTGTGAGATCAGCACTGGACTTCGAACCAGAAGATCAGCAGTTCAAACCCATCAGCTGCTCCTTGGAAACTCTAAACAAGGCCACTATGAGTCAGAACTGACTCAACAGCACTTAACAACAACAAAAAGCCTTCAGTAGAACTTGAATGTCTTCCTTTGGTATCAGCAGTTCATAATCAGATGCTACCTCCTGAAATGTATTGATCGGTACTTCTTGATTGTCGTTTTTAAGTTGGTTCTGACTTATAGTGACCTTGTATAGGATTTCTAAGGAGTAGCTGGTGGGTTTGAACTGCCAACCTTGTGGTTTGAAGCCCAGTGCTTATCCTACAGTGACACACCAAGAGTAGCACACCAAAAAACCCAAACCCACCACTGTTGAGTGGCTTCTGACTTACAGCAACCCTAACGGACAGAGTAGAACTGCCTTATAGGGTTTCCAAGACTATAAATCTTTATGGAAGTAGACTGCCACAGCTCTCTCAAGCAGAGGATTGGTGAGTTCGAACCTCTGACCTTTTGGTGAACAGCAGAGCGTCTTAACCATGATACCACCAGGGCTCCTTGGTTAACCTTCCTTAACCATTATTATTGTTGTTAAGTGCCGTTGAGTCAGTTCTGACTAATAGCAACCCTGCATAGGGTTTCTGAGGAGCAGCTGGTGGTGTTGAACTGTTGAGCTTATGTGTGGTTAGCAGTCCAGTGATTATCTTACAGCACCATACCAGGTCCTACAACTACCTGCATTCAAATCACCTGGAAGGGCAGTTTACCATTCAGATAGATAGATCTGTCCCAGAAGAAAATAACAGCATCTGGTGGGCAGAGGTGGACATAGGAATCTACAGTTTTGCAAAGTTCCCGTAGAAGGAGGACACAATGAGTAGGAGACACTTGGTTTCTGTTATTGTAGTTGTTGTAAGCCGTTGAATAGATTCAACTCATAGTGACCCTATATGACAGAATAGAATAGTCCTGTAAGTTTTCCTAGCCTGTAATCTTCAAGGGATAAGATCACCAAGTCTTGTTTCCCACTGAGCCACTGATACAGTTGAATTGCCCATATTTCTGTTAACAATTGCTTTTCAGTTAGAAGCTTCTGTTGAAAGTAATGGAACAATTTTGGAATACATAAGGGTGATAGTTGAACAAAAGATGGATACAATTAATGTCACTACATTGCACATGTAAAGGTTATTGAAAAGGCAAAGATTTACCACCCGCAGAAAGCCCCCCAAGATTCACTGAATTATCTATGACTTTTAAGTTAAAGCAACTACAACAAAACAAACATATAATAAAATTAAATAATTAGGATCATTAAAAGACTTTTTCAAGAGAGTAGACAACCTGAAGACTGGGGGAAAAAATCCTGGAAATGATACATCTGATAACAATAATTTCTAAAATATATAGAAAACTTTAGCAACTCAACAACAAAAAGACAAACAACTCAATCAAAAAATGGGCAAAGGCCATGAACACCCACTGCACCAAAAACGGACCCTCAAATGGCCAATGTTGTTGTTATTAAGTGCCGTCTAGTCAATTCCGACCCATAGCACCCCTGTATAGGGTTTCCGAGGAGCAGCTGGTGAGTTTGAACCACTGACCTTGCAGTTCAAATACTTTTCAGTCTGGCGCATTAACCCACAGCGCCACACCAGGACTCAAATGGCCAATAAACACATTTAAAAAATGGTCACAATCACTAGTACTGTTGTTGTTAAATGTCATCCACTCATAGAAACCAGCTGGTAGGTTTAAAACACCAATCTTGTGGTTCAAACCCAACCTTGTTGTCCAATGCTTATTGTAGAGTGCCAAGAGAGATGCAAATCAAAACAACAATGAGATACAATCTCACTCTGGCTAAAATGGCACGGATTAAAAAAACACACAAAAAACAAACCCAGATAGCAACAGCCATTGGCAAGGATCTGGGAAGGTTGGAACCTTTATCCATTGACGGTTGGACTATAAATGATACCATACAATCACTGTGGAAAATGGTATGTTACTTCCTCAAAGAACTAGAAACAGAAATACCTTATGATCCAGCAATACCATTCATAGGTATATAATCTAGAAATCTAAGAAAAGAGACATGGGCAGATATATCCAAACCTATATTCATTGCAGCATTATTCATTCACAACAGCAAAAAAAAAAATGGAAACACCCTAAGTGTCCTTCAATAGATGAATGGATAAGCAAAATGTGGTACATACGTACAATGGAATACTATACAATCGCAAAGAATAATGAAGATTCCATGAAACATTGTTATTGTTAAGTGCCATTTAGTTGGTTCTGACTCATGTCTAGGGTTTCTGACGAGTGGCTGGTGGGTTTGAACTGCCAACCTTTCAGTTCAAATTGATCCTGTGGTCCTGTGCATTAGCCGGTAGCACCACATCAGGAGACATATGATGGCACTTAACAAAACAGCATACCATATTGCTTCTGTTTTATTTATTATAACTCTATAATAAAGTTTCTTATTTAATATTTCAAAAAGAAAGTATTTCTATAAAATCAGACAACTTTTTTTTTTATTGTAAACTGAATGAAGGTTTAGAGAAGAGATAATCAGTTTTGCTTTCAATAAACCAAATAGTTCAATTCATTTATCTTACTTCCTCCCTTCTTGTATCAACTATCAACACTCATGGAAGCAGCAAGCCAAGAAATCAAACGATGTATTCCTTTAGGCAAATCTGCTGCACAAGACCTTTTTCAAGTGTTGAAGAGCAAAGATGTCAGCTTGAGGACTAAGGTGTACCTGACCCAAGCCATGGTATTTTCAGTCACCTCATATGCATGAGTAAGCTGGACAATGAATAAGGAAGATGGTAGAAGAGCTGAAGTTTTGAGTTATGGTGTTGGAGGAGAATACTGAAAGTGCCATGGGCTGCCAAAGAACAAACAGATCTGTGTTGAAAGAAGTGCAGCCAGAGTGCTCCTTGGAGGCCAGGATGGGGAAACTTCATCTCTCATACTTTGGACATATTGTCAGGAGGGACCAGCTGCTGGAGAAGGATATCATGTTTGGTAAGGTGGAGGGTCAGAGACAAAGAGGAAGACCCCCAGCAAGATGGATTGGCCAAGTGGCAGCATCGATGGATTCAAGCAAGGCAACGAGAGTGAGGTTGGCCCAGGACCGGGCAGTGTTTCGTTCTGTTGTGCTATGAGAACACTATGAGTTGGTTCCGACTCAATGGCACATAACAACAACAACTTCCTCCCTGTGCTGCTTGTTTCTATTCTGTCTTCTTTCCCAATCCTTCTGAACTTTGTCCTTGGGTGAATGCTGTCTTTTTTATCTCAAATGATTGACCATCCTATGGTGTGTGTATCTCATTAGTTATTGGTCCTGCTATATATCTCTCTATATATATGGAGTCCTGGTGTGGCACTGTGGCTTAATGTGCCAGACTGCAAAGCCATTTGAACTGCAAGGCCAGTGGTTCAAGCTCACCAGCTGCTCCTTGGAAACCCTATACAGGGTCGCTGTGGGTCAGAATCGACGCAACGGCACTTGACAACATATATCTATATGGAGTCTTGGTGTGGCGTTGTAAGATAACCACTGGGTCGCAAGGTCATTTTAAACCTCAAGGTTGTCAGTTCAAACTCACAAGCTGCTCCTTGGAAACGCTACACAGAATTGCTATGAGTCGGAACCAACTCGAAGGCACTATTAACAATATACCTATCTGGACTCCTGGTTTGTCACTGTAGGATCAGCACTGGACTGTGAACCACAAGGTTGGCAGTTAAAAACTACCAGCTGCTCCTTGAAAACCCCATGCAGGGTCACTATGAGTTGGAACCGATTCCATGGTACTTACCAACAACAACCCTTTCTTGTCCTGGTGTGGTGCTGCAAGGCGAGCGGTTCAAACCCAGCAGCCGCTCCTTAGAAACCCTACATAGTGTTGCTAAGAGTCAGAACTAACTCAACAACACTCAACAGCAACAACAACAACAACCCTTCCTTGAAGACTTCTTTAAGATTTACACCACATCAAAATGACAGTTTCAGTATCCTCGAGGGACTAAAATTGTGTTTGTTTAAAATGTTCTTTGAGCTTTGGGAACAAAAAAAATGTTAGAAAGGGCAAGATCAGGGCTGTGGGATGGATTGGTAAGATTTCCCAGGAAATTCTCACAGCTTTTCTGCTGTGGAAGACTGAGCAGGTGCACTGTGGTGATGGAAAATAAGTCCTTGGTGCAACTTTCCTTGGCCTTTTCCTCACAACACAGTTTTCAATTTTCTTAAAACTTCTTCAACCCTGCGATAGTTCCGTGTCCTTGGAGGAAATCTATCAAGATGACCCCTTTGAAATCCCAGGAAACAATTGCCATGAGCTTCTCTCCTTGAACTGAACTGTCCTAGCAGATCTGGTTCCTTTGCAAGTCACAGTGTTGATTGGCCCTTTGTTTTTGGAAGGCACCATATTGAGACTAAGACAAATGTATTACTGAGAGAACTTGTCTGCAGCTATACACTGACTGCAGAGACAGGCTTAAATACATTTGTTAGGAATAAATGTGTGTATGTGTTAACTGGAACCCAAGCAGCAATATTTTTTACTTACCTTCCCATATACATAAGGAGCTCTAGTAGTGTAGTGGTTACGAGTTGGGTTGCTAACCTCAAGGTTAGCAATTTGAAACTACTAGCTGTTCCATGGGAGAAAGATGAAGCTTTCTGCTCTTCTAACGTTTTACAGACTGGGAAACCCTATACAGGGTCACTATGAGTCAGAACCAACTCCATAGCATGCCACCACCACCATACATAAACCAATGTTCATTGGTAGTTAACAGGAATTGGGGTAGGGCAGGGATCAAAGACAAAGGTTATTTTTGGTGATGGAAAAAGTAACGCTGAATGTGGGTGTAATGAGCACAGTTTGATCAAAGTAAATAATGCCAATAAACAGCACACAAGAGATGGATACTTGTGCTAAAGAATATGATATATATAATCTGGCAACAACACCATTCATAAACAAAAAATGTCACATATGTATGCCACATAGGTATATATGAGTATGGGATGGTACAGGTATGTACATAAGTGAGCACCAATGTTGTTGTGGTGGTGAAGTGCCGTGGAGTCGGTTCCGACCCATAGTGACCCTGCACAGGGTTTCTGAGGCTGAAATCTTTACGGGAGCAGAAAGCCTCATCTTTCTTCTGCGGAACAGCTGGTAGTTTCGAACTGCTGACCTTGCAGTTCGCAGCCAGATTCATAACCACTATGCTACCAGAGCTCCTTAAGTGTGCACCAATAGAAGTATCTATATGCATGTGTACACACAGATGTGTGTGTGCATGTATGTATATTCACAGAGGACACAGTTAAAGGTATTTCTCAGTCATAACAATATTGTTGTTGTTGTTAATGTGCTGTGGAGTCGGTTCCGACTCATAGTGACCCTGTACTGGGTTTTGGAGGCTGTAAATCTTTACGGGAGCAGAAAACCTCATCTTTCTCCTGCAGAACAGCTGATAGTTTAGAACTGCTGACCATGAGATTAGCAGCCCAATTCATAACCACTACACTACCAGAGCTCCTTGTTGTTGTCGTTGTTAAGTGCCGTTGAGTTGGTTCCGACCCATAGCGACCCTGTACAGGGTTTCCGAGGGTGTAAATCTTTACGGGAGCAGAAAGCCTCATCTTTCTCCCGCAGAACGGCTGGTAGTTTCGAACTGCTGACCTTAAGGTTCGCAGCCCGATTCGTAACCACTACGCTACCAGAGCTCCTTAGTCATAACAATACACTTTTCAAAAACAATTTTCTGGGTTTAAGGGCTTAGAACCTAAGTCACATGGCACAGCTCAGTCAGTTGGCATAATAGAACTCATAAAGTTCATGTTCTGCATTCTAGTGAGGTGAGTAGTGTCTGGGGTCTTAGAAATTTGCAGGCAGCCATCCAAGAAACAATGCTTAGTCTCTACTCATCAGGAGCAAAACAGAAAGAAGGAAACCAAAGTCTCAGACAAGAAACTAATCTACAGAGCTAATATCCTACATATGCCACAGTGTTATCTATTTTGAGATCAGAAGAGAAAGATCGTGTTCAGCTACTGTTACCAATCGTTCTGATTAGGGTCACCATAGATGGGCCCTGGTGTTATTATTTTTAAGTTCCATTGACTCATAGTGACCATATTCGCAACAGAACAAAACACTGCCCAGTCTTGCAACATCCTCACAATCAATGTTATGCTTGAGTACAATTCATTATTGGGGTTCCTGATCAAACAGAGAGAACTGGGGGAAAAAACAACAGAATAAGACTCAAATTCTTAAGAAGTTCATATTTACTCAACTAGTTGAGACTAGGGGACTCCCTGAGACTATTACCATGACATACTCTTTAAACCTTAAACCAAAATCTGTCCTCTGAGGACACCTTTTATTAAAATAGGACTGGTTCACAAAATAAAGGATACCACCCATGAGTATGGTGCTCTATGAAAAAAAAATTGATATGAGATCAAAAGGTCAGCAATTACTCTAAACTAAAGGTGAGAAGAGAAGGGGCAGGGCAACTAGATCACTAGAAACAGAACAACCAGACGCAATTAAAGAGAATGCAGACACATAGTGAAAAGTGAACTAATATCAATGCAATGAACAATTTGTATAGATATCGTGAAATGGAAATTTAATTTGCCGTGTAAGCTTTCATTGAAAACACAATATTTTAAAAGACACACAAAACAAAAAAATGACTAAAAAGCAAAATGTTGATGACTCATAAACACGTACTGTAGGAGAAACTGCTAGTTGCCCATTCCTCCTTTTTCCTTATCAACAGAATCCCTATTTTGTTCCGCCTAAACTTCCTTAAAGTATAGGGAGTGGTTGTAACAAGGAGCGGCTGTAACAGAGCGGAAGGGACTGTCAATGAGGGAAGTGGTGAGGGATGTGGAGGGAAATGGCAGAAGAGAGTGTGAAGGAAAATGGTAATTCCTGTAGCTCTTAAAAATGTAAATGATGGATTCCATGTAGGAATCGCTTTTCTGTTTTGAGGCACTGATCTTTCTTATACCTAGAGGTAGCTCCTATCTTCAGAGGTTATCTCTGAGAGAACAAAGTCGCTCTAAAACTGCACTTTGGTCTAACTGAAACCTGTTTTTTTAGTGCTAGCCTTATCTATTTCACTGTTGACATCGTTGTTACCCACTCATCTACTAGAGGTTGCACTTTCTGAAACCTACATAATGATGGTTCGAGGGACTTTATCAATTGCCTCGTAATATTAAGACTTCCTAGTCTTAGGGAAGCATTTGATCCGTATATTCGTGGACCGAAGCTCACACGGGCAGGCACGGCACGATGGGTACAACTGACAGCAGTTACCAGACACCAACTAAAGACCTTAAAAAACAGCCTGGGTCTCTGGACCAGAGATGAGACGTCATCAGCGAGCGTGTCCCTGAACCTCAGGGGTTGCTAGGAGGAGAGGGGCTTCCCCCTCCGAGCTTACTCGCTGAGACCTTCAGCAGTATTTCGGGTGCCCCAGCGACTGTAGAGAGGAGCACTGCCGGGAACAGTTCTCCGGACCCCAGTTCCCTGCCCTCCCTCGGCAGGACCCCATCCCTCACGGGGACTACTAACCTGCGCTGGCGCCTCCGACCTGTACCGCTCGCAGGCAGCACTGGAGTGCACATCCACCGCCCGGCAGGTGCAAGCGCAGCCACCTGGCTCCACCCACGGAATCCCCACCCAGTCGGAAGTGCAGACTCCCAGCTTTCGCCACAATGGGCGCGTTTCCCTGCGCCTTGATCTTCCCTCAAAGAAAACTTGGACCAGGTGCATTCCCCATGCAAGGTATGTGCTGAGGCGGAAGCCAGTTCCCGGATCCCCAACAAAGGAATTGTAGGACTCAGCACGGAAGAATGTTTCCAAGTCCAAGCAACCACCAAGAAGAAACCAGGGAAATAAACACGGAAGACGGATAGCAAAGAGTGATTCCCTTGGTACATCCAGGAATAAAAGCCAAAACACACCAGTTGCCTTCCAGTCATTCAAGCTAATGTGTATCAAAGTAGAAGTGTGCTCCATAGGGTTTTCAAGGGCTGTGATCTTTCGGAACTATGACGATCACCAGGCATTTCTAACAAGACATCTCTGGGTGGGTTCCATCCACCAACCTTTCCTTAGTAGTAGGGCGCTCTTAACCATTTTTGCCATCCAGAAATTTCTCATTCAGGACTAGAATCTAGTCTTTCTAGTTTAAGTTTGGTGGCTAACTTCACCTGTTCATGGATTCCTTCATCATTTATTTCATTCAGTAAATCTGCCACATGCTAGGTACAGTTCTAGGTGCTAGAGATACAATTGTGAAGCAAAACTAAGACCCTGCTAGGGAATTAGTGGGTTCCTTTGTAATAGCTTGTGGTCTCAATTTCTTCTTCTGTAAAGAAAAGGATTGGTTTAGTTGAAGAGTTTCCTTTAGAGTATGTTTCTCATAGTTCCTTGTAGAACTTATGAGTTAAACGTCCATCCATCCCAGATCTACTGATGATGAAACTGGGAAAGAATGTTGGTAGAATACCCATTAAAGACTTTTCAGCGAGAGGGAATCGAAGTTGGGAACCAGGGAACCAACTCTTTTTGAGGAGGTGGGACCTAGCAATGATTCCTGGGAAGAGACATTTGTTTTAGGTTTTCAAGAAAGACAAAGAATATACAGCAACAGGTAGAAGGGGATGGACACCAAGTGCAGTTTCTTTTGATTAAATAGCTTTTCTTTTCTGTAAAGCCAAAGGTAGGCACTTTTGACAATACATCATAAACTTGGGCAGAGTGTATGCATTCCTTGTAAGCAAAGTGACTTAGATTCCTTGGGTGAAAGCCGATCATGGTCAAGAGACACTGCGATCAGTTAAAAAGCTTTACTGAATGATATACTCAATGGATAATGTGGCAGAACCAGGAGCTGGAAGAGCATTGCTGTCATTGTCCCATACACTTAGGAACTTATTTAATCACTAGGCCTCATACTGACACTTATTAATAATAACCATTGTTTTTTTTAGAGGGATGAAAAGGTGGAGTCCTGGATGCCAGGCACTGTAGAAAAGACTGTCACCATATCCTTTCTGTGAGCAGGTTTTGTCTGTAGCAATGTTTCATTGTCCTCTGTGGTAATGGTGATGAAACAAACTGTGATACTTAATTACTAAGTGCTTTTTAATTCAGCATAGATAAATTATTACTAAGAAAAATAATCTTGACCACAAATTATACTATCTAATTGTCAAGACAAACTAATTGCACAAAAGTTTTTCTTTAACTTGATCTATAAAAATTCTGTTCTTAGATGCTGTCAAGTTGGTTCCAACACATAGCAACCTTGTGTACAATAGAATAAAACCCTGTCAGTTCCTGTAGCATCCTCACATCTGTATTTGAACCCATTGTCGCAGCCACTACGTCAATCTATCTCATTGAGGGTCTTCCTCTTTTTCGCTGACCCTTTACTTTACTGAGCCTTATGCCCTAAATCAAATTGCTTGTATCAGTAAATTAATAAATTAATTAAAAAACCCTAGTAGAGCAAGGGTTAGATACTTAGCTCCTAACCAAAAAGTTGGTGGGTTGAGCCCACTCAATGGCTCTGCAGAACAAAGACCTGAAGATGTACTACCTTAAAGATTACAGCCCAGAAAACCTTACAGGAAGTCCTACTCTTTCACATGGGATCATTCTGAATCAAAATCAACTCCCTCCACCTAACAACAACAGCAACAACATCAAATTACTAATAAAGCAACAGCTTTAATAATAGTAATGAAGTCCTCGTGTGGCACTGTGGGTTAATGCACCAGACTACATAGTCAGTTTGAACTGCAAGGTTGGCGGTTCAAGCTTGCCAGCTGCTCCTCAAAAAC
>NW_006408740.1:2296595-2299267 GCF_000296735.1 Chrysochloris asiatica
AGAGACAATGACATGGAGTGATGAAGCAGCTGGGGACTTTGGACCCAGAGAGGGAAAGGGACTGTGGGCTGAAAACTGGGGGTGGGGGGAGGGAAGTGTAGGGGGTGGGTTTCTAGGATATACCTTTGGTTGGATGATGATGCATGGAGGGGATTTTGGAACCATGGCAATGAGATGATATATGATGGAATGAATGTAAGACTAAGGTTCTCCCATGTAAATTATCATATAATTCACAATAAAACATTAAAAAAAAAGATAATGGAACATTTCCACACACACAAAAAACCCCTATACAGGGTCGCTATGGGTCAGAACTGATTCAACAGCACTTAGCAGCAACAACAATATACTAATAACAGTTGGTGGTTGATGGTTATGTGCCATGGAGTCGGTTCAGACTCATAGCGACCCTATATAGGGTTGCAGAGGCTGTCAATCTTGACTGGAACAGAAAGCCTCATCTTTTCCCCATGGAACAGCTGGTAGTTTTGAACTGCTAATCTTGAGGTTAGCAGCCCAATTTGTAACCATGATGCTATTATTCTAGTTTACACAAAACCCACTAAAGCCAGTGATAATGAAATTGTAAAATTCTACCTACTTCTTCACCTTTTTAAAGTGTTGAAGAGCAAAGATGTCACTTTGAGGACTAAGGTGTACCTGACCCAAGCCATGGTATTTTCAATAATCTCATATGCATGTGAAAGTTGGACAGTGAATATGGAAGACCGTAGAAGAATTGATGCATTTGAGTTATGGTGTTGGAGGAGAATATTGAAAGTGCCATGGGCTGCCAAAAGAACAAATCAATATGTGTTGGAAGAGGTACAATGAGAATGCTCATTAGAAGCCAGGATTGCCAGACTTGGTCTCTCACACTTCAGACATATTATCAGGAAGAACCAGTCCCTGGAGAGGGATATCATGTTTGGTAAAGTGGAGGGTCAGAGAGGGAGAGGAAGACCCCCCAATGAAATGGATCCACACAGTGGTGCCAGCAATGGACTCAAATGTAGCAGATTGTGAGGTTGGCCTAGGACAGGGAAATATTTTGTTCTGTTGTGCATAGGGTCACTGTGAGTCAGTACTGACTCGATGGCACCTAACAACAACAACTTCTTCAGTCTGAAATTATGAGTTAGTACTGACTTGATGGCACCTAACAACAACTTCTTCAGTCTGAAATTAGTCAAACATACTATCAAGATGTATTGACAATTACTGGTGACTGAAGTGCAGAGGTTGGAAACAGAGGAAGGATCATTAGTTGGGAAATATAGCCTTGGTGATAGAAACGATGCTGGAGATTGCATGATAGAATTTTGAAAGACCAATGACCTGTTCATTACAAATACCTTTTTTAAGCAACATAAAAGACTGCTATACACATGGACCTCACCAGATGGAGTACACAGAAATCAGATTGACTACGTCTGTAAGAAGAGACATTAGAAAACTCCATGTCATCAGCCAAGGAACAGACCATCAATTGCTCATATGCAAATTCAAACTGAAGCTGAAGAAAATTAAAACAAGTCTACAAGAGCCAAAATATGACCTTGAACATATCCTGCCTGAATTCAGAGATTATTTAAAGAACAGATTTGATGCATTAGACACCTAAGACCGAAGATCAGAAGAGTTGTGGGATGACATCAAGAACATAACACAGGAAGAAAGCAAAAGGTCATTAAGAAGACAAGATTGGAGGGAGACTCATTAACAACCTGTGATATGCAGATGATGCAACCTTGTTTGCTGAAAGTGAAGAGGACTTAAAATACTAATGAAGATCGAAGACCATAGCCTTTGGTCTATGTTGCACCTCAATGTAAAGAAAATAAAAATCTTTATCACTGGACCAATAAATAACATCAACATAAATGGAGAAATGATTGAAGTTGTCAAAGACATAATTTTGCTTGAATCAGCCATCACCACCCATGGAAACAAGCAGCCAAGAAATCAAATAATGTAGTGCACTAGGCAAATCTGCTGCACAAGACCTCCTTCCTTAAAGTGTTCAAGAGCAAAGATGTCAGTTTGAGGACTAAGGTGCACTTGATCCAAGCCATGATATTTTCAATAACCTCATATACATGTAAGAGTTGGACAGTGAATAAGGAAGGCCATAGAAGAATTGATGCATTTGAGTTATGCTATTGAAGGAGAATATTGAAAGTACCAAGGGCTGCCAAAGGAACAAACCAATCTGTGTTTGAAGACGTTTCAGCAAGAATGCTCATTGGAAGCCAGTATGGCTGGCCAGACATAGTCTCTTATACTTTAGACACATTGTCAAAAGGGACCAGTTCCTGGAGAAGGACATCATGCTTGGTAAAGTGGAGGGTCAGTGAAAATGAGGAAGACCCTCAATGAGATGCATTGGCAAAGTGGCAACAGCAATGGGATCAAGCATAGAAACAATTCTGAGGTTGGCCCAGGATAGGACAGTGTTTTGTTCTGTTGTGCATAGGGTCACTATGAGTCAGTACTTACTCAATGGTACCTAACAACAGCAATGACATCTGAAAATTATTCTAAGAACTACTGGTGTGGTGCTGTAGGATCAGCACTAGACTGCTAACACAAGGTTGGCAGTTCCAACTGACCAGCTGCTCCTCAGAATCCCTATACAGGGTTGCTATGAGTCGGAAACAACTTGATGG
>NW_006408740.1:2300565-2302297 GCF_000296735.1 Chrysochloris asiatica
CAATAGTCTCAGTTGCTATTCACCAAAGTAGGAACTTTGGTTCCCACAGGTTGTCATTGGGGACTATGTTATGCGAATAGACTATAGCGTCTCCTGAGACTATGGTTCTGAGCCCCTAGGCCTAGCAACTTAACAGATCAGAAATTTATTCTCTCACAGTTTAGGAAGATAGAACCCAAAGTCAGAGTGCCAGCTCTAGGGGAAAGTTTTCTCTCTCTGTTAGCTTTGGGGTAAGGTGCTTGTTTTCTTTCAACATCAATGAGTTCAGCATTCCTTGGAGATCTCCATGTGATTTGTTATCAATCTTCCCCTGGATCTAGGAGGTTCTCAGCCACGAACCCTGGGTCCAAAGGACACATTCCACTCCTTACTCTTCTTTCTTGGTAGAAGTTAGGTCCCTCTATTGCTGCTTGCTTATTTAAAATCTTTTATATCCCAAAAGAGATTGACTCAAGGTAAGATTGACTCAAGATAAGATTCACTAAGCATATAGATTGTATCCTTCCTCATTAACATAACTGCCTCTAATTTTGCATCATTAATATCATACAAGTTAGGATTTACAATACATAGAATAATTACATCAGATCACAGAATGGAGGATAATTACACAATACGAGAATCATGGCTTACCCAAATTAACACATATTTTTGGGGACACAATTCAATTCATAACAGAGCTAATAAGGGACATGACCACTAGAAATAACTACTATTTTCCCCTGCCTCCCTTTTTAGTTAGTAGGGGGTCATGTGATTAAGTACAAGCAATGGACTGTGAGTAGAAGTATTATAGACAATGTCTGAGTGTTGTCCTGAAAGGAAGGGGCTGTGCCCTAGTTTTTCCTAACCCACCCTCCACTTATCAAGAGAGGTCATAAGGTACAATGCTGTCTATGATAGGATAATATCCATCTGCTTACAAGGAAGACCAGTTAATACTACTATTATTCAAATTTAGGCACTAACCACTAAAGTCAGTGATGATGAAATTGAAGAATTCTACCAACTTCTTCAGTGTGAAATTGATCAAACATGCAATCAAGACGTATTACTGGTGGCTGGAATGCAAAGGTTGAAACAAAGAGTTGGAATCAGTAGTTGGAAAATAGGCCTTGGTGATAGAAATGATGCTGGAGATTACATGATCGAATGTTGCAAGACCAATGAATTATTCATTGCAAATATATATTTTTTAAATAAACTGTTTTATCGTGAATTATGTGATAGTTTACATGGGAGAACATTAGCTTTACATCCATCCTATCGTATATATTTTCATTGCCATGGTTACAATCCCCTCAACCAAAGGGTAGACCCTGCAAGCCTGCCTCTTGATCATTAGCACACAGTCCCTCAACCTTTCTCAGTCTAGAGTTCCCAGGTGCTCCATATCTCCACATCATTGTTTCTGCCTCCATCTCTGGTGTCACTGTTTCTCTGGGTAGGGTCCCACACTCTGCTCTTCTCCCTTGATGGTCCCCAGGGCCTCTGCTCCTGGCCTGCAAAGTCAAATACTCCCCTCCTTTTGTTATGAAACATCTACCTTTACATTTCCAACCCTCACAGTCAGTCCTGATTGCAATTATTCACTATTGTACCACATGAGTGCTATCCACATCTCCTTTCATCAGTCCTGCCCAGACAGATTGGATACTACTCAGTGGAGATTCTACCTTCCTCCACTCCTTCTGGAACTAGGCTCCCTCTTAAAAGCTTGTAAGCCAGTCAC
>NW_006408740.1:2303737-2305326 GCF_000296735.1 Chrysochloris asiatica
GACCACCACTCATCTGTCAGTTTGTTGTACTGTGGTGGCTTGTGAGTTGCTGTGATTCTGAAAGCTATGCCACTGGTATTTTAAATACCAGCAGGGTCACCCATGGTGGACAGGTTTCAGATAAGCTTGCATATGAAGACTGACTAGGAAGAAGGAGTGACGAACTACTTCCGAATATTTCATCACTGAAAACCTTATTGACAGCAGAGAAACACTGTCAGATACAGTCCAGAAAATGAGCCCCTCAGATAAGAAGGCACTCAAAATGCAACTGGGGAAGAGCTGTCTCCTCAAAGTAGAGTTGACCATGATGACACAAATGGAGTAAAGCTCATGGGAGAAAAGCCCATGGGACCTTCATTTGCTGATGGGGCACAACTCAAAATGAGAGAAAAAGCTATAAACATCCACTGAAAATTAAAACATGGAATGTACAAATTATGAATTTGGGAAAATTGGAAGTTGTCAAAAACTAAATGGAACACATAAACATCGGTATCTTAGGCATTAGTGAGCTGAAATGGACTGGTATTGGCCATTTTGAATCTAATGACCACATGGTTTACTATGCCATAAATGACAAATTGAAGAGGAATGGTGTTGCATTCATTGTCAGAAAGAACATATCCAGATCAGTCATGAGGTACAATGCTGTCTGTGATAGGATAATATCCATGCACCTATAGGGAAAGGCAGTTAATACCACTATTATTCAAATTTACGCACCAACCACTAAAGCCAGTGAGGATGGAATAAAAGAATTCTATCAAATTCTTCAATCTGAAACTGATCAAACATTCAATCAAGATGTATTGATCATTACTGGTGATTGGAATGCAAAAGGTTGGGAACCGAGATAAAGGATCAGTAGTTGGAAAATATGGCCTTGGTGATAGAAATGATGCTGGAGAATGCATGATAGAATTCTTCAAAATTAATGATTTGTTCATTTCAAATACCTTCTTTAGACAGAATAAGAGATGATTATACACATGGACATCACCAGATGGGATACATAGAAATCAAATTGACTACATCTGTGGAAAGAGACAATGGAAAAGCTCCATATCATCAGTCAAAAAAAGGCCAGGTGCAGACTGTGGAACAGACCGTAAATTGCTCATATGCAAATTCAAATTGAAGCTGAAGAAAATGAAACCAAGTCCACGAGAGCCAAAATATGACCTTGAATATATCCCACCTGAATTTAGAGATCATCTGAAGAAGAGACTTGATACATTAAACACTAAAGACCGAAGACCAGAAGAGTTGTGGGATGACATCACGAACATAATACATGAAGAAAGTAAAAAGTCATTAAGAAGACAAGAAAGAAGGAAAAGGTCAAAATGAATGTCAGAAGAGACACTGAAACTTGCTGTCCAGCGTAGAGATGCTAAAGCAAATGGAAGAAATGAGGAGGTCTGAGAGCTGAACAGAAATTTCAAAGATCGGCTAGGAAAGATAAAGCCAAATATTACAACAAAATGTGCAAAGATGTGGAATCAGAAAACTAAAGAGGAAGAACACGCTCAGCATTTCTCAAGCTGGGAGAACTGAAGAAAACATTCAAGCTTCGATTTTTATTA
>NW_006408740.1:2306211-2316908 GCF_000296735.1 Chrysochloris asiatica
TGCAGATGATACAACCTTGTTTGCTGAAAGTGAAGAGGACTTAAAACATTTACTGATGAAGATTAAAGAGCACAGCCTTTGGTATGGATTACATTTCAATGTAAAGAAAACAAAAATCCTCACCACTGGACCAATAAACAACATTCTTATCAACGGAGAAAAGATTGAAGTTGTCAAGGACTTCAACTATCAACGCTCACGGAAGCAGGAGTCAAGAAATCAAACAATGTATTGCATTAGGGAAATCTGCTGCACAAGACCTTTTTCAAGTGTCGAAGAACAAAGATGTCAGTTTTGGGACTAAAGTGCACCTGACCCATGCCATGGTATTTTCAATAACCTCATTTGCATGCGAAAGCTGGACAGTGAATAAGGAAGATAGTAGAAGAATAGATGCTTTTGAGTTATGGTGTTGGAGGAGAATATTGAAAGTACCATGGGCTGCCAAAAGAACAAAGAGATCAGTTTTGGAAGAAGAGCAGCCAGACTGCTCCTTGGAGGCCAAGATGGCCAAACTTCGTCTCTCACACTTCGTACATATTTTCAGGTGTGACCAGTCTCTGGAGAAGGATATCATATTTGGTAAGGTGGATGGTCAGAGAAAAAGAGGAAGACCCCCAATGAAATGGATTGGCCAAGTGGCAGCATTGATGGACTTAAGCGTGCAGCAGGCCTACTGCACCACTGGGCCATTTATCAGCACCACTTCCTACTTACGCCTACACCTCCCCATTATATTACGACACCTCCCCATTATATTAACACTATAAGAGGTCCTTAACCTGATGGGGTTGGGGAAGAAGGTGGTGTTTATGAGAGTGCAAATCCCCTTTGGTCTAGCAGACTTGAGTTCAAAGAGAAATTGGACAGTTTTTAGAAGACCCAGGGATGTTTATTGAACAGTTTGATAGAGTTACTAAATTGTTTGAACTTACTTGGAGGGATTTTTTTCTGTTATTATCTCCAACTGTGGCATACTGAATGAAAAAGTTGGTATTTTGAGCACAGCCCAAACCTAGACCAATTACTTACCCATCAACCAGCCCTCCCTTTGGAAACAGCAGCAGTGCCATCTGCTGACTCCAACTGGCACTACAAACAATTGCTGGAATCACCAACCAATCATGCTACCTAGTGGGGACAGTGGAGTAAAAGTGCGTGGGGTATTGGCCAGACAGCAAATTTGCAGAACTTCACTGATTATGTCTTAATAAAAGGGAGGAATAGTTATTTGATTTTTAGCAAAGGGGTGCAGGCTTCTCAGAAATGGGGTGCTGCCTCCTTCTGTTTCCTCTGTGGTTGTTTGCTCCTGGTGCTATTTTGACAGGTTAATTGATCCTACCCTTTGCATTTGGTTGTTTTCTCCTCACCCTCTTTACCCTGTGTCTGTTAACTGCTCAATTCCTACCCTGCCCCCTTCTTTCACCCTGTACTTGTCTTTCCCCACTGAAGAGAGTGGAACCCTTAATTCTTTTAGACAGGGGTGGGGAACATCTGGCCACCAACCATATAAGGCCCGTGAAATAATTTGGTCTGGCCCTGCCAAGGCAACTGCAGTTCCAGCCATCACATTGTTGTTGTTAAGTGCCATCGAGTTGGTTCTGACCCATAGCAACCCTATATAGGATTTCCTAGAAGCAGCTGGTGAGCATGAACTGCCAATCCTGCGGTTCAAACTGACTTTGCATCCCAGCACATTATTTCACAGTGCTACACTAACCACAAGATTGGTTTCAATTGCAAGCTTGGTCACTATGGGTTGGAAATGACTCACTTAACAACAAAAACAATTGAGAAATGGTGGCTCAGTTGAGACTGATTCTTCAGGTTCCTGAGAGAGAGGGGGCCAGGGGAAACACAATAGCATCAGAGAAGCAAGGAGGCAGTTAAGGATACAAAAGAGATGGAGTGTGCAAGGAGCAGACAGTCCTGGGACAGCTTGGAGAGTTAGAATAGAAATCAAGAACTCTAAATTTTTCTCTTGTTAAGTAAATTTCAAAATATTTTCTTGTAGAGAAGCAAGTTTGCTCATCACATCTTCTAGAAGTTTCAGAAAACCGAGTTTAAAAGTTTTGCATTGTTTCTGTTTAATTCAGAAATGTTTCTTTTCTAATTGTCTGCACAGAAAATTCAGTTTAGATAGTTCAAAAGAACTAAAATATAGACATATATTTTCCAGGTTGTCCCTAGTGAGAAAATGCCAAGCAGATTGGTGCAGATAGCAGAGCCATAGTATTTACCTTATATCAGCAAGTGTCCCAGAAAGCAATTCTACATTGCCTCTAGATATGGTATTTCCCATCTTCTAAGCACTGGTGTGTGGCACTGTGGATTACTGCGCTGGCCTGAAAGTCAGTTCGCACTGCAAGGTCGGTGGTTCAGGCTCACCAGCTGCTCTTTGGAAATTCTATGCAGAGTCGCTATGGGTCAGAACCAACTCTACGGCACTTAACAACAACAACAAAATGCTGGTGTGGTGCTGTAGGATAATGTACTAGATCACAAGATCAGTTTGAACCTCAAGGTTGGCAGTTCAAACTCACCAGCCACTCCTCGGAAACACTATACAGAGTTCCTGTGAGTCGGAACTGACTAGACGGCACTTAACAACAACAAAAACAATCACTGGAGGTGAAAGCGGTGGCTCCATATGATAAACACTGGACTGTGAATCACAAGGTCCACGGTTCGAGACGACCAGGGGAGAAAGATGAGGCTTTCTGTTCTCACAAAAACTTAAAACCTTGGAAACCCTGTACAGACTTCTTATGAGTTGGAATCAACTCGACAGCATTTAACAACAAGAAGCACTGGATTGCTAATCACAAAGGTCAGTGGTTTAAACCCACCAGCTGCTCCTAGGCTACCCTATACAGGGTCACTATGAGTCAGAACTGACTGAAGGCATTTAACAACAACAAGAAGGTTCAGCTTGTTGAAAATTTAGGACTATCAGACTCATTGAAGTCCTAATGGGGATCACTGTGGCATTGGGCAGTGTGTTTTGTGTTTCTTGTGATTGTTTTGTGACTATTTTGGGTTTTGTTTTGTGACTAATGGGTAGCCTATTGTTTCTGGTCCATTCCCTGAACCCGTTTATCCTGATACAAGAGTCTTCAGCTGTTTTTCATAGCTGACAACTACCCTACTGATATTTACTGGTTATTCTGTGCCCTTTATTCCTTTGTAGTTTACAGATCCCAAGATTCCACAAACTTGGAAAATTCTAGGACAGTAAATTACCCAGAACCTTAACATTACAGAGGCAAGATTTGGCAACAATTCTGGCAAGAGAAGGAAAACAGACAAGACAAACTGAAACAGATAAGGACAAAACAAAACTAAAATCCTTCAATAATTCTTGAAGTGCTTAACACAAGAAGCATCAGTGGGTGGTAGAACTCCACATTTGGTAGTAGAACTCCAAGTTCTCATCCTTTCAAAACAATGGAAGATAAAACTCCTTTGAAATCTCTGCTTCTGATATCAAGAAATGTCAAAGAGCACACTGGAATTTCTGTTAACAATGTGGAATTGAAGGAACAAAAGAATACAGAACTGGGTAGCACTTCATGAGAATTCACCAAAGTACTTCAGCAAGAGGAATTTTTCACCAAGCTTAAATACTGAGGATCCAGGAACTTACAAGGAAAAAATTTTTTTGATTGGTTGACATTTACCAAATCATGCTATAACAGACACAAGACAGTGGTGAGATCTCTTTTCTGTGATTCACCAAGTTTGAGTCATTCAACAGTATGAAGTGTGATCAGTGGGTATTTTGAGGGCCACCTTGAGTGAATGCGCTTTCCTGGAGTATGCTGTGAGACGAAGGTGGTAGAGAGGAGCCTCCAGGCTTTTTGTGGTATGATGGTCAGTTGACTTTTGAAGGTCAGTTCAGAATAAGTAGTAAACAGAAAAAAATGGGGTCCAACCTGAATCTTTAGCAGAAGCTTCTCTTTATGCCAAGTACCTAATATTTTTGAGCTCTTTTACACAAGACGATCTCGAACAATGTCCTTATGACCTGAAGATAAGGAAGTATTTCCTACAAAAGACACAAAAATCAATAATCATAAGAGATAATATTGATAATTGAGGCTTCATTATAATTAAGAACTTTTTCATCAAAATCTGATAAAGGATTGATGTCCAGAATTTATAAATAACACTTTAAAAACTAGTAAAAAATAGGTAGAAAACATATTTTTTAAATGGGCAAAGGAATTGAACAGCTACTTAATAGAATATTCAAATAATAGCCAGTAAACATATGCAATCATCCTCAAGCTCACCAGTCATTAGGAAAATGTAAATTTAAATCAGTGAGGAGAGAGCGGCCAAGATGGTGGCTTAGTCAGATCCATCATGCCTTCCCTCTGCTCCAAAGTGAAACAGATACAATGACAATCCTGGAACTCTGTACAATAAGTGGAAGGATAAAGAACAGAACACTAACAGGAAGAAAACATTGAAGAAGGCAGTGAACAAGGAGTGGTACAGAAATGCTCTGCCAGACATCTCAGTTCAAATGGCCATTTGATACAAAGTCAGTGGTGACCTGGGAGAGGAGCACAGGAAGACAACATCACAGTAAGACACAGAGAATTGGTATAGAAACTTCCAGAGGGAAGGCAAGTAGGAGTGCCAGGGATCCTGGCTTCCACAAAGTAGGGAGGGAGCCAGATCTGGAATCAGCTACACTAATAAATGGTGCTCCCAGACTAGTAAGGTGGGTGGTGCTCGTGAAACATAGCTATAGAGCATCAATGGGAGGTCCCCCCTGTGACTGGACTCTGGGCAGCACCCCTCATCATTTAACTGGTTCATGAGTGGTGGAATACACTTTCACTCGAATCCACTCTGACCCAGCAAGCGGTGGTGATTGTGCTCTCATGCACTCACCCACCCACCACTTATCCCCCTAACCAGTGAGCAGAGGTGTGACCATGTCTCTGTGTATCCGCTATCCAATTCTCTGACTTGTTGAGGAGTGGTGACTATGCTCCTACAAGCTCACCAATCATCATCCTCTAGCGACATGGAGAATACACTCAGGCACCACCCTAGTCCTCCATACATCCCCACTCATTGACTTGTCCAGCAGAGGAGAAAGTGTTCCCACACCCCACTCAACAACCACAGTTAAGAACACACATTACCCTCTACAACTGGTGAATGACATAACCTGCTTTTGCACCACTGGACCTATGACAACAATGGCCAACACTCACCAGTTTTTTCTCAGTCACCCTGCAAAGTCATCAAACAGAGACCCATACTCAAGCTTCCAGTTAGTGCCCCACCCACCACAGAGAAGTGATGATAGTTCTAGTGTTGCCAGTCTAGCAGCCAGCATAGCACACTTAGCAAACAAACATGTCAATAAAATAATACCTTAATGCCTCAGAAACAACAGACAATATCAAGTCATATATAGAAATAGGACAAGATAGTTCAAGCAAGTGACCAAAATAAAGAGCCAGAAAACCTTCACAAATAAGAGATGGTAATAGAACTACCTGATAAGGAATTCAAAAGACTTATGTATATGGGGTATGAGGAAATCAAGGAAAACACAAAACCAAGAAAAATACAGACAGAACTCTAGAACAATTCAGGTACATGAATAATCTTTCAGAAAGATCAGCATGAGGCTAATTCCTATGAGGGAGAAGTTCAAGATATACCAAATGTCCAACTTTTCCAACATGTTATACCACTCCATAAACCTTGATAGCAATCACCACTCCTTCTCTTCCTTATGTCTCAGAGTTCTGCAATATGCTGCAACATCTTACAGAACGCACAACTGTCAAAGGAAATGGCTCATGCAATTGTGAAGGTTGTTGTTAGGTGCTATCGAGTCGGTACAGACTCATAGCGACTCTATGCACATCAGAATGAAACACTGCCTGCTCCTGGGCGAACCTCACAATTGTTGCCATGTTTGAGCCCATTGATGCCAATCCATCTCACTGGGGGTGGGGTGCGGTGGGGGAGTGGGGAGGTCTTCCTCTTTGTCTCTGACCCTTCACCTTACCAAACATGATATTCTTCTTCAGTGACTGGTCCTTCCTGACAGTATGTCTGAAGTACAAGAGATGAAGTTTGGCCATCTTGGCTTCCAAGGAGCACTCTGGCTGCACTTTCTCCAACACAGATCTGTTGGTTCTTTTAGCAGCCCATGGCACTTTTAATATTCTCCTCCAACATCATAACTCAAAAACATCAATTCTTCTACAGTCTTCCGTAGTTACTGTCCAGCTTTTACACACATATGAGGTTATCGAAAATACCATGGCTCAAGTCAGGCACACCTTAATCCTCAAGCTGACATCTTTGCCTTCAACACTTGAAAAAGATCTTGTGCAGCGATTTGCCTAATGCAATATGTCGTTTGATTTCTTGGCTGCTGCTTCCATGACTGTTGATAGTTGATCCAAGAAGAATGAATTCCTTGACAACTTCAATCTTTTCTCCACTGATAAGAATATTGTTTATTGGTCCATTGGTGAGGATTTTTGTTTTCTTTACATTGAGATGTAATCTATACTGAAGGCTGTGGTCTTTGATCTTCATCAGTAAGTATTTTAAGTCCTCTTCACTTTCAGCAAGCAAGGTTGTATCATCTATATATTGTTAATGAGTCTTCCTCCAATCCTGATGCCACGTTTTTCTTCATAGAACCCAGCTTCTCAGATTATTTGCTCAGCATACAGGTTGAATAAGTATGGTGAAAGAATACAATCCTGTCACACACCTTTCTTCATTTTAAACCATTCAGTGTTCCCATGTTTTGTTTGAACAACTGCCTCTTGGTCCATGTACAGATTCCTCATGAGCACAGTTAAGTGTTCTGGAATACTCATACTTTGCAATGTTGTCCATAGCTTGTCATGATCCACACAATTGAAAGCCTTTGTGTAGTCAATAAAGCACAGGTAAACATATTTCTGGTATTCTCTGCTTTCAGCCAAGACCCATCGGACATCAGCAATGATATCCCTCATTCCACAGTCTCTTCTGAATCCGGCTTGAACCTCTGGAAGTTTTCTGTCAATGTATGCTTGCAGCCTTTTCTGTATTACCTTTAGTAAACTTTATTTGCATGGGATAGTAAAGATATGTGAAGGTTGATAAGTCCCAAAATGTGGAGGCTGGTAGTTCAGAGGTCAGTCTGGAGGATTCTCCTCACCCACAGAGTCTTAGGAGCTGAGGAATCAGGAGGTAAGAAGACAGGCTGTTGATGCATGAGATGCAGGAGCTGGTGAATCAAGCCAAATGATGGACTGCAAGTTCTACCAACTAGAGGTCAGATGTGATGAGCCAGATACAAGATCCAGGCCAAAAGAGGGAAGTTTGCTGAAGAAGTACTATACATTGGACTTAGACAATGTCCCCAAGGAAAACTACAGGTGGTGACTTGAGTAATACCCTCTTGTCAAGTGGGGGTGTCCTTAATCCTTAGTTCTACCATAAGCCTTACTCCTTGCTGTTGTTTAGTGCCATTGAGTCAGTTCTGACCCATACTGACCCTTTATAGGGTTTCTGAGGAGTAGCTGGTGAGTTTAAACTACCAATCTTGCAGTTCAAACCAGCCTTGACCTAGTGCTTATCCTACAGCACCACATCCCTTAGCCCCAGTTTATTCCTTTTGTTGTTGTTAAGTGCCATCGAGTCGGTTCCGACCCATAGTGACCCTGAACAGGGTTTCCGAGGCTATAAATCTTTATGGGAGCAGAAAGCCTCATCTTTCTCCTGCAGAACAGCTGGTAGTTTCGAATCGCTGACTTTGCAGTTTGCAGCCCGATTCGTAATCACTACGCTACCAGAGCTCCTTAGTTTACTCCTTGTTGTTGTTAAGTGCCGTCGAGTCGGTCCCGACCCATAGCGACCCTGTACAGGGTTTCCGAGGGTGTAAATCTTTAGTTCTGCCTTAATTTATAGTTCTTAGTCCCACCTTATTAGCAACTCACTTCCAAATGGGTCACTAATCACAGGCATAGAGGCTAGGATTTACAGTACATTACAGAATGGAACAATAGGGCTACAAGTCATAATCGATAACTAACTTCCCTGCATCTGGAAAAAAATACCAGAATAAAATGAGAAAACAGACAACTAGAAACCATGCAAAAACAACAACTAGAAGTACAGAAGATTAACGATGACATTTCAGAAATAGATAACTCAAAGGAAGAATATAGGAGTATATCTGAACTGTGGTACTTACACATTGCCATGAAATCACTTGTGACTTATATTGACCCCATACGACAGAGAAGAATTGCTCAATAGGATTTACAAGGCTGGAAATCTTAAGCTGACTGCCACATCTTTCTTTCATGGAATAACTAGTGGTTTTTAACCACCAACCTTTTGGTTATCAGCCAAGTGCTTTAACAACTACAAAACCAGGACCAGGACCCTATAAAAATCAGTGAAATAGAAGATAAATCCTTTGACGCTAATTGTGCCTCTTTTTTGAGGCACAATCACAAAAAAGAATGAAGAAGAAAAAAAAAGCCTGAGTTATGTGGCACACTTCAAGAGGAATACTCTACGTACAATCAGAATTCCCAGACAGGAGGAGACACGACAAAAAATAATAATAATGCACAGAGAGACTTTTTGAAGATTTGCTGGCAGAAAACTTTCCTTTCCTAATATTATGAAATATTCATCCAAAAAGTTTAACAAACCCCATACAGGAAATGTCCCCAAAGAAAATCACTAAGACATATCATAATCAAATATTCCAAAAGAATTCTGAGAGCAGCTCATGAAAAATGAACTGTTACCTACAAATGGGAACCAAAAAGATTAAGCTCTGATTTCTTGGCAGAAATCATGTAGGCAGGAAGGAAATGAGATTTCACATATAAAAACCAAAGGAAAAAAAAATGCCAACCAAGAATCATAGATTCATTAAAATTGTTTCTAAACTATGATGATGAAACTAGGACATATACAGATAAACAGAAATTAATGGAATTTGTAAAATCCAGGTCTTTAGAAGAAATATTAAAGGAATCCTTTGGACAGAGAACAAATACATCAGAAAACAACTCGAGATAAAAACACATGACAACAGCAACCAGATACCAACTTTGGTAAAGAATTCTCAAAAATGAAATATAGCTACAAGACTGAAAACAGTGAGGCAGAGATAGCAATCTTTAAACGGTGGCAGTTTCAGAACTAAAAGGGTAAATAAATGATGTAGTTACAGAACTTCCGTATGAAGAAGTAGTCAAGGTGATATAAAAAATAAATAACTGTTTTAACCATACGAATATAAAGGTAAGTTTCAGGGCAACCACAAAGAAAATTAACAAACCTTTTCCTCAAAATAAAAAAGGAGAAAATCATAAAGACTCAATAAGCACAAACTCAGCAATAAAGAAGGAAATGAAAAGAAAATCCACAAACAAAAAGAACCCAGGACAGAAAATTAAGCAGAACAAAGAAACTGTCAACACCACATAGAAAAGCATAACACAATGGCAGCCTTCAATAACAAGTCAGTTTATACCTGTCAACAATTACACTGAACTCAAATGGTATAAATGCACCAGTCCAGAGAAAGCGAGCAGTAGGATGCATTTAAAACAAAACAAAGCAAAATATGAGATATTAAGAGACACACCTTACAAATAAAGATACAAGTTGAAGATTAAAAGATGGGAAAATATATCCAGCAAATAATATAAAAAAAAGTATGAATTGCAATGTTAATCTCTGATGTAATAGAGTGTAAGTAAAATCCACTACAAAAGACTAGGAAGGGCATTATATTACTATTAAGGGGACAATTCACTAAGAGGACATAAATACAATAAATATTCATACACCCAGTGACAGAGTTTTAAAATAAAAAAAACAAACTCTAATAACATGGGAAAGATAAATACATAGTTCTTCAAAAGTAGCTGGAGATTTTAACTCACCACATCATCAAAGGACAAAACAACTAGAAAGAAACCCAACAAAAATACAGAAGATCTAAATTATGCAACCAACCAATTTGACCTCAGACATATACAGAACACTCCACCCTGTAGCAGCACATTCTTTTTAAACACACAGCAATCATTCTCCAGAAGAACCTATATTTTAGTCCATAAAACCAGCTTCAATGAATTCAAAAGCACAGAAATAATGTAAAGCATCTTTTTGGATCACAATGCTACAAAATTAGAAATCAACAACAAGAAGAACACAGCCAAAAAAAATGTAATGCATTTTTTTAATGAATAGCAACCTAACAACCAATTGTTATAGAAGACATTTTTTTAAATCCCAAAATTAAACAAGAATGAAAACATAAAATACCAAAACCTCTGGGGTACAGCAAAAACAGTGCTTAGAGGGCCATTTGTAGCAATAAATGCATATATCAGAAAAGAATAAAAGGTCAAAATCAACACTTTAACACTAGAACTTGAACAAATAGAAAAACAACAGTAAAATAAGCCCAGTCACCAGAAAAAAGAAAATTAAGACTAAAGCAGAAATAAATGAAGCACAAAGCAGAGAATTAATAGAAAAAAATCAAATCAAAGTTGGTTTTTGAAAGGATCAGTAAAATTGACAAACCATTGGCCAATTAAAAAAGGGAAAGAATGAGCAATGCTAAATAGCACAAATAAATAAAATGAGTGATGTTATAACAGAACCAACAGAAAAATGCT
>NW_006408740.1:2339922-2341634 GCF_000296735.1 Chrysochloris asiatica
TATGAGTCGGAACCGACTCCGCGGCATATAACAACAACAACAACTTCATTCTAAAATGAAGAACATCCATGAATGCTTGTAAACCAGCTGATTTATGCTCTTATAGTCCCCCATTTTTGGTAGCCAATATCTTTATTACCTGTCTCTATCAACCCAGTATAGGAGCTCTGGTAGCGTAGTGGTTATGAATTGGGCTGCGAGCCGCAAGGTTAGCAGTTCGAAACTACCAGCGGTTCTGCCGCAGTCTGCTTCCCCAAAGATTTACAGCCTCGCAAACCCTGTGTAGGGTCACTATGAGTCGGAACCGACTCCACGGCACATAACAACAATATCAACCCAGTGTGGCGCTGTGGGTTAATGCACCAGACTGCAAAGCTGTTTGAACTGCAAAGTTTGCAGTTCAAGCTCACCAGCTGCTCCTCAGAAACCCTATACAGGGTCGCTATGGGTCAGAATCAACTCGATGGCACTTTACAACAACAACAATCAACCTAGTACACTGTTGAGACAAGTATGTTCCTGGATCTGAAGAATCTCCCATTCTGGTTGGAATTTACAGCAATTGCCTCTATAAGCAATAGTTGAGTTTGTCAAACTGTAGCAATTGACATTTGTTCATAGTATCAAATATCTTTATCTCCATTTGTTTGGGTTTTGGTCACACTGCAGCCCTAGTCATCCAACCTAGGCCAAATGGATACCAGCTATAAGTTTGGGAGTTTACACACACCTTCCTGCATTTCAGACCATCTACCCCTTCACCCTCAGCCCTAGCCCTCAGAGTCTAGGTCACTGCCTGTGGACTCAGGAGTTCATACAACTCCTTACATTTCAGAACAGCCAACACTTACTTTTCTCTTCTATCAAGGTCAAGGGGTGCCAACAGAACATGTCCATACTCAGTCCCTGTCTTCATTGCTGCATTTCCCCCACTTCCACTCACAAGTAGCCCCAGGTGGTCACCAATAAGCATTTGGCTCACCAGTTCCCTTTAACTTTCAGTCCTAGAAGGGGATTTTCTCTGATGGGTCAACTTTCTTTTCCTTGATGCCTCCAAAACAAACAACTTGCTTGAATCTCAAAAAGTCAGTCTACTTTTTTCTCTGCTTTCTTTCAATCATGACTCTGATTCTCCCAGAAGTTTCTCGGTTGTTCTGCATGTCTCTTCTAATTACAATGTCCCAACTCTGAAGGTTCCACATAAGGCCCCATACTCTACAAAGGCTTAAAGCAAATAGCCTATTTCTTTCAGGGCAAATTCTAACTTCCCTTTTAGCAAATCTCATCAAGTATAGGTTGAAGATGGGCTTACAAGCTCTCTGTAATCATCATTCCCAATATTCATTTCTATCATACATTATCTTACAACAATAGGCAGGAGAAGTCAATATCCAAAAGGCAGTCACTAAAGCTCAATTTTTCTTTCTCTTTCCAACTAACCCCATTCACATGCATATTAATCTTTCTTTTTCTCTTGGACTAACCCCATTCATATTCATATGGCCTTGGGCCTCTGGCTGGGTGTATTCCAGTAGGCCCTGCCCCCCCCCCCACATTAGCCATCTAGATCAGCCAGAGGACAACTGCTTTAGGCAACTTCAGAAGGTGCAGCTGTCCCCTTCATTGAAGCATTTTATACCCTACATTCCTTTCAGACATTAAAGATAACAAAGTGCAAACTATCTGAAAATCAAAAGTTTCACTTCTCATGC
>NW_006408740.1:2343564-2345017 GCF_000296735.1 Chrysochloris asiatica
TATTATTTTCATAGTAAAAGTATTACTAACATCTACTTAATTTTGTTTTCTAAAAAAGTGTTCATTAAATTGCTTAACCACAGTGTTCTTGTATTTCTTTTCTTTTGAGGCTGTGAGGCGTAAGACCCAACCTGGCTAATTGCTGCAAGAAATGTAGATTATTAAGTTTTGACCACCTTTCACTTATGTTCACTATAATCTGCCTATTCACTATTCACGTAGGTGCCTGTATGTAATAGTGGGGGTTTGTAAATTCTGGCTGGTAATTGATTGTGGTGAGGTCTACAGGGGTTGGTCAGCTTTACTTTAGTTTGTTATCTACTTTTGTGATCTCATAAATGCAGTTACTTTGTACTTAGGTTTTCTGTGAATGGGAGTGGCACATACAATTTCCTTTGATTTCAATCCACCGAAGCTGAAAGCGATTGTTGCCAGACTAGTTTTTCCTAAGGTTTGTACAACTCATAGTGAAAGGCTGTAAATATGGCCATATTATATATTTTTACAAGTAAATTCAAAGTTACCTTAAAGAGAAGATAGAAAGCAACTTCTGAGAGCTATCAGCCTTGCATGATAACTCTCTTTTCTGTTGGAACTGTGTCAAACAGCAGAAGTGAACCTGCTTCCCACATTCAAGTTGCTCCCCGCATTCAAGCCACTCCCTGCAGGCCTGGACATTTTTTTTGGAGTTTTTAAATGACCTGATCATTAATTTTTTGCTATAGGTCTGTTCACGTTTTCTACTTCACTCAGTGCTATTTTAAGTAGATCATGTTTTTCTTTTATTCATTTCTTCTAGATTTTCAAATTTATTGGGGTACAACTCATAGTATTCTGTTATCCTTTTTATTTCCATTGGTTCTGTTGCAACATCACCCATATTGTTTCTTATCCATGATATGTGCATCTTCTCCCTCTTATCTTTTGATAGATTTGCCAATGGATTGTCAATTTTATTAACACTTTCAAAGAACCAGCTTGTTTTGTTGATTCTTTCTATTGTTTTTCTGTTTTGAAATTAATTTAATCTGCTCTAATCTTTATCATTTCTTCTGGTGACTGCAGGTTTATTTTGCTGGTCCTTTTCTAATTGGAGTTTTTTTTTTTTTTTAAATAACTTTTTATTGTGAGTTGAGGGATGGTTTACATGGGAGAACATCAGATTGACATTCATCCTATCTATCGTATTTTGTTTCATTGCAATGATTACAATCCCCTCCATACATCATCATTCAACATCATTTGCTTCCCTTCCCTCAATTTTTTGTGGGGGATGTACACCGAAGCATTCAGGAATATATAACCATTCAAACAACCAAAGGTTATAACTTGCATGCCATCTCCTAGTTGCCAGCACACAGGCCCTCTCACTCCTTGAGTCTAGAGTCCCCAGCTGCTCTGTCTTTCCACATCATTGTCTCTGCTTCCATCTCTGGTGTTGCTGTTTCTCTGG
>NW_006408740.1:2347467-2347982 GCF_000296735.1 Chrysochloris asiatica
GTTTGCCCTGAGGGGATCCGACCACTTGCCTTGATGTCTCCTGGGCTAGCAACCTGCTTGTTCTTGTAGTAGTCAGTCAGACTGTCATTATCGTTTTGTACTTTTCTTGTTGGTCTTTCTTTTAAGAAGTATATTCTGTTCTTCTAGCTACTTCAGGCTGCTCTGCTTGTCCTTTCAAGTGGAAATTTTCCATCTCAGAAGATTCTGGATGGAGTTCAGGAATCCCCCTATGGTCTTATGTAATACAGAGGTTACACAGGAAGCCTCCTTCACTGGGCACATTGCAGCCCCATTTTTGGTATTCCAATCAGTTATAGGCAGAAGATGGACTTACAAGCTTTCTATGGTGATATTTCTGGCTATTCCTTTTTGTCTCCCTCAAGTGTCCATTTGATAATGGTATGCAAGGGAAACCAAGATTCAAAAGACAGCCAAGCTTTTTAACATCCCCCCTACCCCGCCACCATTTTGCCCTTTCCAATCATGCCCCAATCCCTGTATCCCAGAGCCTTGTT
>NW_006408740.1:2349122-2351889 GCF_000296735.1 Chrysochloris asiatica
TCGGAACCGATTCAACAGCACTTAACAACAACAATTATTGTAGAGTTGTCAATTCCTTTCTTCAATCTTATTAATGTTTGATTTATGTATTTTGATACTTTGACTGGGAGCATAAATATTTACTATAATTATCTCATCTTGTTCACCTGATCCTTTAATCATAAGATAATGTCCTTCTTTATCTATTATAAAAGACAAGAGATATGCTGGCTTTTGCCTTGAAGTTTATTTTATCAGAAATTAATATTGCCACTCCTACTTGTTTTTTACTTCCATTAGCTTGATATATCTTTTCCTTCCTTTAATTTTTAATCTATAGTTGGCTTTGTATGTAAGGTGTGTCTCTTCTATAAAGGATATGGAAGGATACTGTTTTCTTATCTATTCTGCTACTCTCTGTCTCATGACTGGTGCATTTAGTCCATTGACGTTTGGTGTAATTATCTATAAGTATGAATTGATTGCAGTCATTGTGCTGTGCATTTTTTTGTGATTCTGCTAGTTTCTTTGTTCCACATGGTTTCCTGTGTTCATTTTTATTGTGCGTTTTCTTGTCAATTTCCTTATAGTTTAATGTTTACAAAACCTTCATAGATTTTTCTTTTCTTGATTTTATGTGAAAGGTGTATTAGGCTTCTCTGATGTTACCCTGTACTTTAGTAATAATTTCTTCCCTATTTTAAAACAGTCTGTTTTATTTTTAATCTACCTGACCTACTTGCCCCTGGAACTTTGTAACTACACTTTTCTATTCCTTCAGTTTGTAGTTGTCCTTACCATAGATTGACATCTCTGATTCCCTATTTTCATACCTGTAGTTTTGTTGTACTCTTGTCACTTCCATATCTGGACTGAATTCCGTGTGGTGTTTCCATGTATATCAATCTCTGGTGGTTGCCTTTTGTTGTTCTTTGTTCAGTCCAAAGAACTCCCTTTAGTATTTTTTGGAGAGTTGGCTTGGTGTTTTACAAAGTCCTCTAATTTCTGTTTAGCTGCAAATGTTCTAATTTCACTGTCATATTTGAGGGACGGCTTTTCTGTGTATATGACTCTTGGTTGGAAGTTTTTGTCTTTCAGAGTCTTGTAAATGCCTCCCTATTACCTTTTTGCCTGAATGGCTTCATTAAGAAATTAGCCCTCGATCTTATTGGTTATCCTTTGAAGGTAACATTTTGTTTTTTTAAATCTGTTTTCAGGATTCCTTCCTTGTCTTTTATTTTTGAGAGTTTGATTATGATATGTCTTGGTGATTTTCTTTTGGGGGCTATCCTGTTTGGGGTTTGTTCAGTTTCTTGAATGCTTATCTTCTCATCTTTTATGATGTTAGGGAAATTTTCTTCCAACAGTTCTTTGGAATTTTATATATAAGAATATAAGAAAATCTTATGTTTTCTTTGTCTCTTCCTGTTCTGGAATGTCAAATACCTGTAGGTTATGTATCTTCATGTTTTTCCACATGAATCTTAGGCTTTCTTCAGATTTTTTTTCATTCTTTTTTCTGATTGTTTTTCTAGCTTATTTGTATTGAGAGATTTAACTTTCACATCACTAGTTCTGGCTTCCATTGATTCAAATCTACTTCTTTGTCCTTTCAGTGTGTTGTTCCTTTCTGATATCTTAGTATTAATCTTCTGGATTTCTGCTTGCAGATTTTGCATTCTCTCCAATCCTTTGTCTATTTTGTTTGCTTCTGTAGCAATTTCCTGAATTCTTTTTTTTTTTTTTTCCTCTCTCTCAACCTTTTCTGTCAATTGTTTGGATGTACCTAAATATCATTCTCCTGAACCTTTTTTGAAGTAGTACCAGTGTCTCTCTTTCCTTAAACAACATTTTCTGGCCCTACCTCTTATTTGTTTGTTTGAGCTACTCTGTCTTGTTTACTCAAGTGAATAGACATTGTCTGTTGCTTTCAAGGCATTGTGATGTTGTTGTATTTGTATTAAGTTGATGAATGTATGTTGGTATATACACCTGCCTCCTTCTGTGTGTGATCAAGAGATGAGCTTGTGTACTATGTTCTGTTCATTGTTCATGCAGTTCAGTTTACAGTAGTTTTAGCTGTTGTTGGTTGTTGTCATTGATCTGGTGTATACCAGCTGATATAGACTGCAGGTCAATTTGTGGGTTTTTAGTGGATACAACTATGACTGGACTGTATGGCTGCAGTTGCTGTTTTCTGTCAGTTGAGAGAAGAAAACATTCCCATGAGAGAGAAGGAAAAGAAACTAAAAGCCAACAAACACCAGTGGAAAATATTTAAAAAGTATTGAAGAAAGAAGAAAAACCCCCTAATATATAAAATAACTACTGCTTTTCTCTCTAGCAGTAAGCAGAATACCTCTGCACCACCAACTGGCCTCTTGTCCTCACAGCCACCCAAGAAAGTTCAAGATGGACCCACTGACCCATGCATATAAGCAGTCGTATTTTTCCTCCACCCCACTTCTTCTCTACACCATGCTTCCATTCAGCCAGTTTTCCTAGTGAGAGCTAGTCCAGGGCTGGCCAGAAATGATTTTGCAGATTTGGTGCAGGGTCTTCCCAAATGAAGCTATTGTGACTGCTTCTCCCTTCAATGGTGTTCGCAGAGCAGGGTTCAAGTGGTTCCACCTGCATGGAAAATGAGACCTTCTCTAGGTGTGTGTATTGGTGAAGGCCAGCCTTGCCTCTGGTCACCAGAGGAGTATGAGGAACCAGAGAGGAAAAGCAAAAAAAGTCACATCTTTGCCTCTGTGAATCACCAGTTATGTTTTTTTTTTTTTTTTTT
>NW_006408740.1:2353259-2354496 GCF_000296735.1 Chrysochloris asiatica
CCTCCCAATTTTGGGTAGCCAATGTCTAAGTTGCCCATCCCTGTCAACCCTGTGTACTGAGTGGGTGGGAATGATCTTCGCTGTAATATTTGTTCCCTTTTTTGAGCTACTATATCCACAAGCATTATTACTCCTTTTTTCCTCTTCTTTTTTCTTTTAGTCAAGTTCTGATCATCCAACCATTGAAACTAGGTCAAGTGGGTACTATCTGCAAGTACTGGTGTTCTTGTACATTTCCCCTCACTTTATATCAGCTGGATGCTTCTTCACTCTCTGCTCTTGTTCTCTGTGGCCATGTAACTGTCTCTGGGCTCAGGAGTCCCCAGGTCTTGCCATACTGCTGGCCAACCAGGTCTCAACCTGGGTTGACAGGAGTCTATTGAACGTGCTTGGACTTAATTCACAACTTCATTGCTGTTTTTCCCCCTCTTCCCCTTATCGGTGACCAACATGTTCAGCAGCAAGCCCACATAACTGCTTGTGTATTCCCCTTGATTCTTAGTCTTGGAAGGGGGTTTTCCCTGAGGGGAACTGAACCACTTGCTTTTATGGCTCCCGGGTGAATGACTTGCTTGTTCTTTTAGTAGTCATTCAGACTGCTGTTATTGTTTTTAATTTTTCCTGCTGGTCTTTCTTTCAAGAAATGTCTTCTGTTTCTTCTAGCCTGAGAAGGAATTCAGAAGATTGATATAGAGACAAATTCAAATGCTCCACAGAGGGGTCGAGGAAAATAAGGAAGAAGTCAGGAAAGTGCTAGAGGAGCAATCAATCCCCTCCTTTCTTGCTGTGTTTACTCAATTCTCTCTCCCACTATACACTTGATCCACTTACTTATCCCTTCATCTAAAACTCAGAGGTCCAGGACAATCCATTGCCTCTGTCTTGTCTGGTTTTCCATATCGTTGCTGCAGAGGATACACACAGTCTTTCTATCTTGTCCATCATCTTGTCCTGCCTTCCTACTTTCTGTTTCTTAAATGGTGCATCTAATCCATTGTCATTCAGTGTAATTATCAATATGTATGTATTGATTGCAGTCATTTGATGTGTGTTTTTTTCTGTGGTGCTGCTGGTTTTTTGTTCCATATACTTTTCTGTTTCATTTTTTTTTTTATGTTTTCTTGCCAATTTCTTCATTGTTATTGTTTTAATGAGTACAATAGGCATTCAATCATAAGGTCTGTTTGAAGCACAAGTTCAGTGATTCAAACTCTCCAGTCACTTCTTGGAAACTCTG
>NW_006408740.1:2362088-2367834 GCF_000296735.1 Chrysochloris asiatica
ATTTAGATGGGTGTGTGTTTTGGTATTGTTTATGCTTTCTGATTGCCTCCAGGTAGATGTGATCAGGAGATGGACTTCCCTTTTCAGTCTTCTTCCTGAGAAATTTCAAGATGCCACTGTTGGTCATTGTCACGTAACTCAGGATTTAATTTTTGGCCTATTTCCTTTTTAGTCTGCCTGTCCTACTCCACAATCCCCGTTCAGGCCTTTTTCCTAGTGATAAACAGTTCATGGCCAGCGGTGGCCATTTTGCACTGTCGTTTGATTTTTAGCAGACACTGTCACTTTAAATTTCAAGCAGATCTGTGTTCATGCATAGTAGAACTCTCTGGGGATAGGGGTGTGGTGTCCACTCGCTCAGGCACCCCCTATGGTCACCAGAATGGAGGTGCACAGACAGCAAGAGACCAATGAACAGATACAGAAAAAAAACAAACCAAAACAAAAGAATGTCCACACCTTTATCTCCGTGGTTCTGTCAGTTGTTCGTGGCTGCTGTGATCCTTCACCTGCTTGGTCTTTCCCAAGATGGTGGCTCCGGGAGCAGCTGAACATCTTGAATTAGAAAGCAATGTATTTCTTGCTTCTGCTACAAATTCCCCTAGCTGTAAGCCTTCCAACCTTCCAAATATTCCTTTATATGTGGTTCAGAGTTCTGGCATCATCTCCTGAATCTGCTTTGTCCGGTATTCTGTGTTGATGCTGACAGAGCTCCTCACTGCACTTCCACCCAATTTTCCGTCTTGTTTGTTCCCAGCCTAGTCTGTCATCTTGCTGTTTCCCACTCCAATAAGGTTTTAATATGGTGTCTGCAAAGTGTTCAAATCACATAACATTCTTTTTGCACATAATGTGTTGTGGACATTAAATGACACATACCTGTATACTTTCTTAAGCTTTGTCTTAGAAAATGGTTAAGTTACTTTGAATAGTAACTTTCAGATCACGTTTAAATCTTTGTTAGACTGAATCAGATCAGTGTTTAGTCTATGGCTAAAAGTGCCTCACTACTGAGATATCATCTTACAGATTGTTCTACCCATGATTTCATAACTTATGAGGATTCCCATTCCAGTTAGAAGCAGATACTATTTCTGCCTTGCTTTGTGTTGTCCCCTTTAATTCTTTCAGGTTGTTCTTTCCCTGGCATCAGGTCTTTTCCTCACATTCATGCACTAATTAGTATTCAACAAAATATTCCTTTGTAATTATCCAGAGTTCTCTCTCTTTGCAGTTCTCCCCTCTCCAGTGCTCTGATCTGCAAACTCGTGCCACCTTGATCTCTTCAGACTCCTAGCTCTATCAATCTCCTTATCTCAGGAATATTATTGAGCTTGTCTAGGTTCCCTTCCCTTCACTGTGACCTGAAAGCTTTCTCCATGAAATAATCTGGGCAGTTGTTGGGTTCACTTTGTTTCCTGTTTCTTAGAGATCACTGTTCTGTGCTGCCTGGTGTCCACTGTTTTGAGAACCATTATTGAATATATCTTGTCCATTTTTTGTTGTTTCCAGTGGGATGGACATTATTTTAACTCAGCTGTAAGTGGAAATCCATGTGTTCTTTTTAATATTTTATTTGATGAAAATCTATGTAGCCAAACCTACACCCATTTAACAATCTTTATATGTATATAGTCCAGTGACGTTTGGTACATTATTCACAATGTCACCATTTTGCTATCTCTTTCCAAATTATCTCACCCTCAATAAACTCACTGTTCCCTAAGCCTTTCATCTACACTTTAGAGTCTATGTTGTCAATTTGATCTGTATAGATAATTCTTTCAAAGAACACAGTACTCAAGGCAAACATCCTTAACTAAATGAATTAAACTGTTGTTTAGTTTAAAGATGACTTCAGGTAACTGTTTTGGTTCAGGGTTTAAAGATTATCTCAGGGAAATACATTCAGAGTTTCATCCAGCCTCAGTGTGTTCAGGAAGTCTAGATTCTATAATAATTTGAATTTCTGTTTCACATTTTTCTCTTTCCCATACCACTCTTCCCCACACCACTCTTCCCCCCTTCCCCACCATACACCTCTATCAGGATCCATCTACTGAATCTTTGATCAGAATGGTGAGTAATAGTAGCTGGGCACCATCCAATGCTGATAATGACTCAAAATGTAGTAGTTCATGGAGGCAATTATACCTGCAGTTCAGTTTCTCCACTTATTTTGCTTCTTCTTGTTCCTCTGCTGATACAGATAAATAAAGACTAGTTCTGTGACTGTTTTCAAGCTTTTAAGACTTCCATATAACTTCTTTGTTACAGCCAAACTGATAACTTGTTTTCTTGTGTATGTTTCCTAGCGAGGAAGGAGATGCATCTAGGGACACAAGATATGAACAAATTGGTTGAGGGGCTGCAAAAAAATGGCATATTTTGGACCATGAGTTCCCTGCACACGGAACCTCCTTGATCCAGGAAACAGAAAACCATGAGAGCAGAGGAATAGCAGAGGAGCAGCACCAGTAGAGCCAAGAGGGCAGTATCTGATCTCTTACTTCACAACTTTGGGGAAGGAAAAACAAACTTAACATCAGCCCAAGGCTGATTCCTATGAGGTGGAGGTCAGACATGCCTCCACCCTCTAATCTCCTTTACCAATTCTGACACCAACCTTTCTCCCCACAACACTCTCTACTTCTCTGTTGGGTGTGATAATTTTCTGCAAATGAACACACAGAACTCACAGACTATACTCATGATTATAGGGTGTATTAGGGAAGTTAACAGGTTACAATGCAGGATCAGAAATGCCTAGGATACAGTTCTTCTCATCTTTGACCTCTCAGCCACAAGATTCCTCGGCCTTTGCCCTGCTTGGTTAATGTTACAAAGATCATTTAGCACTGCCCATAAATGTCCAAAGGGCACCCAACTGTGTGATCGAGCCTCTAAAGGCACTGTGCTTTACTCCCTCTATGGGCCAGGAAGACCACACTCTGTCTCGTGCTCTTGATCTTGGTTCTACCGTTGCTGCTCCTCTGCCACTCCTCTGGTATCATGGTTTTCTGTCTCCTGGATCAAGGAGGTTCAGGGTGCAGGGACCTTATGGTCCAAAATAAACACTCTGCTTTCTCCCATTTTTTGATGGTAATGAGATTTCTCCCATTCCTGCTTCTGAGATGGCTTATTTTATACTTAGCAGGATGGCAAAATGAACCAATCCCCATGTTAGAATTCCAAGGTCTTAAAATCACAATGAACTGTTAACACATTATATACAACAGAACCATATAATCCTATAAACACCTTCCCCCACCTTCTCTTACCCAGATCCACCAGGAAAAGAGAAAATGTACCCTATCTGCATGAGTACATCCAGTTGTTTGGTTTAAATTAAAAAGACTATGGTCAGAAGAACCATAACAGATAAATATCTGAATCAGGAACAAAATAAAAATTCTCTTAAGAAAAGAGCAAGAACTCCTGGTGTGGTGTTGTAGGATCAGCACTGGACTGGGAACCCCAAGGTCAGCAGTTCAAACCTACCAGCAGCTCCTTGAAAACCCTATACAGGGTCGCTATGAGTTGGAATTGACTCAATGGCACTTTACAATAACAACAGCAAGAAAGCATGCCTAGCTATTCTGCACCTAAAGGAGAGCAGAAAAGTGTCCTGGTGCCTACTGCTCTGGTGGAGGAGAAGTTGACACAGAAAGAAAAAAAAAAGAGGGAGAAGAAGAGATGAAGGATAGGGAGAGGGAGAGAGAGAGTAAGAGGAGAAAGAAAGAAAGAGAAAAAGAGAGAAAGGAAGAGAAAAAGAAAGAAAGAAAGAGAGGAAGGAATGAGAGAAGAAAGACAGGAAAAAAGAGAAAGAAAAGTGGCCACTCGCTTTTGGAGCAACAGCCCTGGCCTCTGACTCTAGTTGAAGGCACACATTTGTTTGTTATAGACTTAACTGAGGATGTGTGGCTCAGGGCAGAAGCATTGATGCTGACTAGCAAGGAGAAGACCTAAAGGAGAGTTAATGATCCCAAACACAGGATTTCAAATCAAAGGAAAGATTTCAGTAGCTGTTAGGTGAGCTACAAAAGAGAGAGAAAAGCAGCTCTGGCAAAGAAAGAACTGGTTAGAGGAGAAGAGGGGCTTGCAAAGAAGGCTAGTATCTGCAGACAGTAGGAATCATTCTTAAAACACCCAGGAACTCTGACAAGAAGAAGCAAGATTAGGGAAAAACTGGGATTCCAGCAGTTTTGCTGGTAGGCTTCTCAGAGGTCATGCTATTAAAAAAAAGCACCAACATAATATTCTTTAATATTTACCTCTCGGCCAGTGAGCCTAGAGAATGTCTGTTATATGTGAAATACAAAGTTTTAAAATTGTTAATGTTTATGGGAAAGAATAATGTTTGAGAAATATAGCTTGGAATCTTAGCGATGTAATTTGCTACCTATGTCTGAAAGTTCTTTGGAAACTCAAAATGTCCCTTATTTGTTTATTTTTAAAAACTTATTTACTTATTTAGGAGATAAGAAAGCTTTACTGCGTAAGGCCTAAAGAACATATCTAAGGTCAATATTGGCTTTGATACTTGTCTATGTAAATGAAGTATCAATGGACAAATGTTATAGTTCTACTTTAGCATTTATCACGTTGTATTTTTTGTATTATATGTGAATGCAAATAAATAACTCATGAAAAATACCAATCTACCATGTAGTGAGTTATTCTTAAGCGACAAACACTTTATATGCCTTATATGCTATTGTTTGAGAGTCTTGGTGTGGCGCTGTGGGTTAATGAGCTGGACTGCAAAGTAGCTTTGAACCATAACGTCAGTGGTTCAACCTCACCAGCTGCTCCTTGGAAACCCTATACTGGGTCGGTATGGGTCAGAAGTGACTCGACAGCACTTAACCACAACAACAACATACGCTGTTGTTGTTAAGTACTATTGAATTGTTTCTGACTCATAGTGACTCTGTATAGCGTTTCCGAGGAGTGACTGGTCGATTAGAACTGCTAGCATTGTGGTTAGCAGTCTAATGCTTATCCTACAGCACCACACCAGGATTCCATGCCTTTTATACTTTATATGCTTCTCTCAGAAGTATATGAATTTCATGCCTTTAACTCCATTTCCAGGTTTAGAAAACATAAGCTCAAAGAAGTAAAGTAAATTGTCCAAGGCCATAGGATGAATTAAAACTTGAAGGCTAAACTGTCTTATTCATTTTGAATGCCCTGCATCTAATGTGAGTTAGGCATACATTGTTGTTGTTGTTAAGTGCCACTGAGTCAGTTCCCACTCATAGGGACCCTGCATAGGACTTCCAAGGAGCGACTGATGAACTTGAACTGCCAACGCTGTGATCAAAACTGATCTTGTAGTCCAGCTGAACTTGAGTAGATACCGACTCATGGTTACTTCATGCATGCTTGAGTAGAACTTTGTTTCATAAGGTTTTATTTTCTTTCTCTCTCTTTTTATCTTTCAGGTTTTTAAGGTTTATTTGTGCCACATAAGGTTTTTTTTCCTCCTAATATGAGATTTATTTTTAAGTTTTTATTGTGAATTATGTGGGTTTACATGGGATAATATCAGTTTTACATTCATCCTATCATATTTCGTTTCATTGCAATGATCTCAATCCCTTCCATGCATCATCAAATAACCAAAAGATACATCCCATAGGCCTGTCCCCCCACTTCCCCACCCCGCCCCCCGGCTGTCAGCACACAGCCCCTCTCCCTCCCTGAGCCCAATGTCCCCTGCTGCTCCATCTGTCCAGTC
>NW_006408740.1:2369450-2370369 GCF_000296735.1 Chrysochloris asiatica
CTTCCTATCCAGGAACATGGTATGTTCTTCCACTTCTGTAAGTCTCTTTTGTTTTTTTTTTTGTAGTAGTGGTTTGCAATTTTCTTTGTATAGGTCCTTTGTTTCTCTGGTTACATTTATTCTTAAATATTTCATTCTTTGGGTGGCTATTATAAATGGTATTGATTGTCTAATGTCCTTTTCAGTGCTGTCATTGTTACTATAGAGCAATCCAACTATTTTTGTATGTTGATTGTATACCCTGCCACTTTGCTGAATCTTCCAATGAGGTCTAGTAGCTTTTCTACTGAGTCTTTGGGGTTTTCTATGTATAGGATCATATCATCTGCAAATAGAGAGTTTTATTTCCTCTTTGCTAATTTGGATGCCATTAATTTCCCTATCTTGCTGTATAGCTTCGGCTAAGACTTCCAAAACTATTGAATAGGAGTGGTGACAAAGGGCATCCTTGTCTGGTTCCTGTTTGCAGAGGGAACACTTTCAGTTTCTCTCCATTGAGGTGATGTAGGCTGTTCGTTTTGTATATATGCTCTTGATTATGTTGAGGAATTTCCCTTTAATTCCTATTTTGTTGAGTGTTTTTAACAGGAATGGATGTTGGATTTTGTCAAATGCATTTTCTGCATCAATCAATATGATCATGTGGTTCTTTTTCCTTTTTCTTATTTATATGGTGGATTACACTGATTGTTTTTCTAATGTTGGACTATCCTTGCATCCCTTTTATGAAACCCGCTTGGTCATGATGTATTATGTTTTGATGTGCTGCTGGATTCTGTTAGCTAGGATTTTGTAGAGAATTTTTGTATCTATGTTCATGAGGAATATTGACCCATGATTTTCTTTCTTAGTGATGTCCTTCCCTGGTTTTGGTATGAGGGTTATGCTTGTTTCATAAAATGTATGAGGAAGTTTTCCA
>NW_006408740.1:2371584-2377153 GCF_000296735.1 Chrysochloris asiatica
GGCAATAGTTTTAAGAGTTCACTCATCCTTCATGACTTCAGGAAGTCTGGAGTCATGACAATTTGAAATTCTGTTTGCATTTCCTTGCTTTTAGTAAGGGTTCTTCTGTAGAATCTTTGATCAAAGTGTTCAGCAATGGCAACTAGGCACCACTCAGTTCTGGTCTCATGACAAAGGAAGCAGAAAGCAATTAGCTACACATTCTATATTCTTTTTCCTTTTTAGTGGGTGTTGTTTCAAAGGCAGATCACCAGGCCTTTCTCTGAGGCAGCTCTGTTGTTGTTGTTAAATGCCATTGAGTTGGTTCTGACTTATAGCAACTCTGAATAGGGTTTCCAAGGAGCAGTTGGTGGGTTTCAATTGCTGACCTTGCGGTTCACAGTCCAGTGCTGATCTTACAGCACCCCACCAGGAGTCCGAGGCACCTCTGGGTGAACTTAAATCTCCAACATTTTAGTTAGCAGCTGAGTGCATTTGCTATTTGAACCACCTAAGGACTGCCGCTGTTAGTTGCCATGGAGTCTATTCTGACTAATTATGCTGAATTTTCCATAATTATACACGGAAAGCATACTTACCTCACTGTGAACACAAGGTGGTGCTGTAGGCTTGGACACGCTGGTTTTGTTGATGTGAAGTGAAAAGAGCCACAGGTTGGGTTGCCTCCAGGATGGCTGACTAACAGGGAAGTCAGAAGAAGCAGATTCCTCTGGGAGTTACTATTTCTATCTATAAAATGCGAAGATTGATTCTGATACTTACTTTCAAAGGAATAGTGAGAGTGATATACAATTGTTCATGAGCATTTTGTATGCTTTGGCAAGGGGATCTAAGAGTGTTAATGAAATTCTTTCATTCACACACAATAGAAAGGCCTGGGATCTCCTTCTTTCAAGATCACAGAATCTCACTTGCCTCCTCACTGCCACCCAGGACTATACAAAGATTCCTGAAGCAGATTTTTAGAGATCTTAGAAATGGATAGCATAGACTCTCTATCTCTTGTTTATCTTTTTAAAATATAAGAATGAAGATATGTCATATATTCTTTAAAAATAGTTATTGCCTTTACTATCAGCTTTATTTATCTGAATAGTTTTATGACTTGAAAAAACTCAGAGCTCTTTTTCCATTTTTGAATAAACTTGGTGCTTCCCTGAGCCATGTTCCAGTTTCTTAGATTGAAGAACTCCAAAAGTAATTAGGCCGGATTACTCTTCAGTGTTCAAACATTTCAAGAGATATCATATGATCAAGAGTCAATGGTACTGAAAGAAGGAATTCCAGTTTCACTGAAGGCATTGGCAAAGAGCAAGGAACCAAGAATTGATGTGATAAAAATTGAAATCTTTCAACCAACTGATACAACATTGGAGGAACTCACTCATCTATGCCAAGAAATTTGGAAGACGATTGGAGGCCAACTGATTGGAAGAGATCCATATATATACCCAATTCAAAGAGAGGTAACCTAAAAGAATGTGGAAATCATAAGACAATATCACTAATTTCACATGCAAGTATAATTTTGGTAAGATAATTAAAAAATGTCTGCAATAGTACATTGACAGGGAATTGCCAGAGGTTCTGGTCAGATCCCGATGTGGATGTGGAATGAAGGTTATCGATGCTGATGTCAGATGGATCCTGATTGAAAGCAGAGAATACCAGAAAGATGTTTACCTGTTCTGTGCAAAAACTTTTGGCTATGTGGATCATGAAAAACTATGAATAACATTGTCATAATGGGTATTCCAGAACAATTAATTGTGTTCATGAGGAACCTGTACAAAGACCAATAGGCAGTTAGTTGTTCAAACAGAACAAAGGGATACTGAATGGTTTAAAATCAGGAAAAGTGTGTGCCAAGGCTATATTTTTTCACTGAATTTATTCAATCTTAAACTGAGCAAATAATCCAAGAAATTAGATCATCTGAAGAAGAATTTGGCATCAAGATTGGAGGAAGACTCACTAACAACCTGTGATATGCAGAGGATTCAACCTTGTTTGCAGAAAGCCAAGAAGACTTAAAAGTACTTATTGATGAAGATCAAAGACCACAGCCTTCAGTATGAGTTGCACTTCAATGTAAAGAAAACTAAAATCCTCACTACTGGACCTATAAATAACATCATGATAAATGGATAAAAGATTGAAGTTGTCAAATATTTAATTTTGCTTAGCTCCACAATCAATACTCACAGAAACAGCAGTAAAGAAATCAAATGATGTATTGCATTAGGCACATCTGCTGCATAAGACCTTTGAAAGGTATTCAAGTACAATAATCCAATCCTCAGCTTGAGGACTAGGTGCATCTGACCCAAACCATGATATTTTCATCATCCTCATTTGCATGTGAAAGTTGGACAATGAATAAGGAAGATCACAAAATAACTGATGGATTTGAGTTATGGTCTTGGAGAAGAATATTTAAATTACCATGGGCTGCCAGAAGAACAAACAATTCTGTGTTGGAAGAATTGCAGCCAGAATGTTCCTTAGAAGCCATGATGGTGAGACTTCGTCTCTTATACTTCTAACATGTTGTCAGGAGGGACCAATTCCTGGAAAAGGATGTCAGGCTGGGTGAAATGGAGGGTCAGTGAAAAAGAGGAAGACCCCCAACTAGATGGATTGGCACAGTGGCAGCACTGACGGACTCAGTGTAAGAAAGATTGTGAAGTTGGTACAGGACCAGGCAGTGTTTTGTTCTGTTCTGCACAGAGTCACTATGAGGCACAATCAACTCGATGGCAACTAAAAGCAACAGCAACAATAACAACTCTTGGACAAAAAACTTCTTGAGATTTGTACATGTCTTCTAATAGTATATTTGTTGTTTCCTTAACTTTTATTGTTGTGAAAATACACATAATAAAGCATATACCATCTCAACAATTTCTTTATGTACAGTTCAGTGACATTGATTGCATTTTCAAGTTTTCTAATTATTTTTGCCATCCTTTTCAAATAATTCTATCACTATAAACATAAACTCAATGCCCTCCTAAACACAAGGTAATGTTCTTCTCCCTCTTACTCCTGGTAAGATTATAAAATTTATAATCTTTGGTTTCTACATATTGTGTATTTTATGTAAGTGAGATCATACAATACTTTGTTCTTGTGTGCCTGACTTATTTCACTCAGTCTGATATTTTCAAGGTTCATCCATGTTGTGGTATGCATAGCAATTTCATTTCCCTTTACGGCTGAATAATATATCTTTGTGTATACACACACATACACACACACACCTATATAGTATATTTTGTTTATTCATTCACCTGCTGATAGCTGAATAAAACGTTTAGCTATTGTGAAAAGTCAAACCATCTACCTTTTGGCTATTGTGAAAAGTGCTGCAATGAACATTGGTTTTTACAAGTAGCATGTATTTTTCATTTTAATAAGCATACTCCATTCTTGATCATGACCAGCTTGTGTTCATCATAACCACAAAATCCATTTCGTGCAATAAAGTCTATATGAAGCTTGAATTTCTTTTCTTTAAAATACACTTCTGAAAACTGTAATCCCATTGCAAGTTATATATGCAACAGAATGCATACATGTTTAAATGTTGTATCCTATTACCCATGCTAAAAATGGAAAACTACCCAAAAGCCTTGCAGCAGAATGATATAAAATTTATGGTGTATTCATTCACTCAGTGAAATACTTACTATGCAGCAATGAGAATGGATTAATGACAACAATCCACAAGAAGGAAGAATGTCACAAATATACTGTCGAGTGGGAAAAAAAAGTTATAAAATCATACATATTCTATGTCCATTATATAAAGCTAAAAGCAGAGAAAAAAACCAACCTATGATGTTTGAAATCAGTATAGCAGTTACTTTAGGGGTGGGCACAGAGTAATGATTGGATTCCTGGTGTGGTGCTATAGGATAAGCACATGACTTTGAACCACAAGGTCAGTGGTTCAAACCCACCAGCTGCTCATTGGGTTGCTTAGCAACAACAACACCATGGGGTAATGATTGCACTTAACAACAACAACATGGGATAATGATTGGAAGTGGACATGAAGGGACCTTCTAGGGTTTTATAATCAGTTTTTTGATCTCAGTGTGGGGAAAATTTGAGCTGTAAATTTATGATTTGTGTACTTTTCTGTATATATGTCTTATAATTCTTACTAAAAATAAAGAATAACAAAGAAGAACTACACTGCTATATATTAACTTTCAGAATAGGACCTGACCTCTTGGAATCTAAAGCCTGATTCTAATCATCCTCATTAGAATAATAAACCAATTGTAAACAGCTATTTCAGTGCCTTTAAAGTCCCTCTGTACTTAAGGAGCGGGGAGCACTAGGGGCCCAGGCTTCAGTTTTATCCTTAATGCTTATCCATTCCTGGCCATCCTGTAAGAGAAATATCAGGTTCATGAACTCATCTAGACAAACAAACTCAACAGGAAACCCATTCGGCTTGCCATTCCATTGTCTTTCCTGCATTGTTCTGGGGCTCTGGCCACACAGACTTTCTAAAATAGTTGTGCAGTTGTCATCATTGTTTGGGATACTATTTTGAATCACTGGCTTAGGTTGATGATTGGAGGGGATCCAGGAAGGGCCCAGCTGTCGGGAGGCCCAGGGACATCAGGGAGTAGGGGGTGGATAGGAAATTATGAGGATTGGGTCGCAGGAGGTTCAGAGTGGCCCAGAGGTAACACCATTTCTGGCATGGGAAATTGGGAGAGATGGGGGAGGATTGGGTGTGGGTTGGGAAACTATGGAAGAGAAGAAAAGGAAGAATTAGTGTAAGATTGATTAGAGCTGGAAGAAGAGAGGCAGAAAAGAGAAGCACTTAACAGAGGAAAGGAGGCGGTGACTATGAGTGCATAGGGGCATTAATGGTGGCTTGATGTGTTGTTTAAAGAGTAATTTCTACTGCCTGGGAGAACTTGGGGACAGCTGTTTGGAACCTTCTATGGGATGAGAAAAAAGTAAGTGGGAGCGAGGGGGCGTGATGATTAACAGGCAGCCTTATGTTGAGTCAGATGTCTTCCTGACATCTTTAGCAACTTAATAGGTAGTCAGACAGCTTCACAGCCTCCTGTGTTGTGCAGATGGCAAAACAGATCTTAAAGCTGAAGCAATGAATGAACCTTGGTGGCGTATCCCTGTAGGATAAGCACTGGACTGACTGCTAACTGCAAGGTTGGCAGTTTAAACTCAACCAATTACTCTGTGGGAGAAAGATGAGGCTTTCTGCTCCCATAAAGATTTATAGCCTGAGAAACCCCACACAGGGTCACTGTGAGTCGGAATTGACTCAATGTCAGCGGATATGAGTATGAATGAAGGAGAAGGGCAGATGAGGTTGAGTGGAACAAAGCTGAAATTCCTCTTTCTCTTTGTGAATTTTTTTCCTGACTCCATGTCTGTAGAAACATATCCACCATGAGTTAAAACTGGTTCCTGCACACACAGAATCTGTACAGTCCCTTCAAAGTCTGCACCACAGATTTGGTTCCTTAAGACTCTGTGGCTGCAATTCCTTAGCTGGGATCATTCTTGTCTGTTAAGC
>NW_006408740.1:2378168-2404927 GCF_000296735.1 Chrysochloris asiatica
TCCTGACATCCATTTTGGCCTTTTTCTCACCCCCTGTCTTTTAAATTACCTTTTGCTTTTCTTCCTGTATGGTGTTTTTGTTGTCATCCCACAACTCCTCTGTGCTTCGGTCTTTAGTGTCTAATGCATCAAACCTGTTCTTCAGGTGATCTCTAAATTCAGTGGGGTATATTAAAGGTCATAGTTTAGCTTTCTTGGACTTAGTTTAATTTTCTTCAGTTTCAGACTGAACTTCTATATGAGCAATTGACGGTCTGTTCCATAGTCTGCCCTGTCATTATTTGAGCTGAGGATATAGAAATTTTCCACCATCTTTTTTCATAGATAGAGTCAATTTGATTTCTGTATATTCCATTCTCTTATGTTCACAAAAGATATTTGCAATGAAGAAGTTATTGTAAAACTCATCATGCGATTGCCAGCATAGTTTCTATCACCAAGGCCATATTTTACAACTACAGATCCTTCCTCTTTGTTTCCAATTTTCACATTCCACTCACCAGTAATTATCAATGCATCCTGATTGCATGGTTGATCAATTTTAGACTGAAGAAGTTGGTGGAATTCTTCAACTTCATCATCACTGGCTTTAGTGGTTGATTCATAAATTTGAATAATATTGATATTAACTGGTCTTCCTTGTGTTTTTGTTGTTAGGTATCCTTGAGTTGGTTCTGACTTATAGAGACCCTCTGCACAACAGAATGAAACACTGCCCAGTTCTGCACCATCCTCACAATCGCTGCTACATTTGAGCCCATTGCCACTGTCACTGTGCCCAATGCCTCTCGTTTAGGGTCTTCATCTTTTTTGTTGACCCTCCACTTTACTAAGCATAATGTCCTTTTCCAGGGTCTGGTCCTTCTTGATAACATGTCCAACATATAAGAGATGAAGTCTTCCCATTCTGACTTGTAAGGAGCATGTTGTTAGGGTTTCAAAGGAGCAACTGGTGGGTTTGAACTGCTGATATTGAGGTTCGCAGTCCTGAGCTGATCTAACAGAGCCAAACCAGGAGTCTAGGAAGTAGAATGTTGTTGTTGTTAAGTGCCGTCGAGTCGGGTCCGACCCATAGCAACCCTGTACAGGGTTTCCGAGGGTGTAAATCCTTTCGGGAGTAGAAAGCCTCATCTTTCTCCCACGGAGCGGCTGGTAGTTTCGAACCGCTGACCTTAAGGTTCGCAGCCCGATTCGTAACCACTACGCTACCAGAGCTCCTTAGGAAGTAGAATAGAAGCACTAAAATATATATTAAGTCAACTAATTGGGATGTTCCATGAGACCACGAATGACCCTAAACAGAAGGTTCTATTATCCTTTGTAAAGTCTATTTTGATGGAGAACGAGGGGAAGGTTTCTGAATCTTTAATTTTTACCAGTGGTAAAGAACATCTTTAAAGTGTCCAGTATATGGCAGATGTTCAGTAAATGCTAGTGGAATTGGCATTTGGTAGAATTGTTTTTAGTCCTGTTCTAGAAATAGATTGACTGATGGAGAATGGTTAGAGTTAACCATCTGAGAGAAAGGAAAATATAGACTATGTAAAAAAAATACTTTCAAGAAATTCTGCCATTGCATTTGATACATCCATTTTAGGAACATGTCACAATTCTCAGAGCTAGAAAAACATTTTATAAGTTAAGAGTTTTATGTTGTACTTTAAAGCCTATTTGTAATATACATGATCTGATTTACTTCATAAATATTTCATTTTTACTCTATGTACAGTACTCTCATTTAACTTTTGTTACAATACTGGAAGGTAAATTACACTCTCATCCTCCATTTTACAGATAAAGAAAACTGAGGCTCAGAGATGTTAATTAAGTAACTTGCTCAAGCTTACAAAGCTAGTGGGAATTTTATCTCAGTTGTCTGATTCCCAAGTGTATGCTCTTTTCACTGTGAGGTATTGTTTTGTCATGTTCACACCTTAGTACAGATGAACAGTACATATTATTAAAGTCACTACTTCACATTTTTCTTTGATTCCCATTGTTCCAGTCAGTGAAACATTTTGTATTTTCATTTTTTCCCCTTTCAAATCGCATTTCTAATAAGCTCAATACTGCCTAAATAAGCAAACTAGAAGTTGTTGTTATTGTTAAGTGTCTTAGAGTTGGCTCCGGCCAATAGCAACCCTGTATAGAGTTTCTGAGGCTTTTAAATCTTTGCAGAAAGTCTCATCTTTCTCCATGGAGGGACTGGCAAGCTTAAACTTTGGACCTTGAGGTTTACAACTCAGTGCCTCACCACATTCCCCAAACTAAAAGTACCTGTAAACAAATTCAACCACTTATCTGTCAGTCTGTCATACTGTAGTGGCTCATGTGCTGCTATGATGCTGGAAGCTATGCCAGCAGGGTCACCCACGGTGGGTAGGTTTCTGTGGGTAGGAGCTTCCAGACTAGGATAGACTAGGAAGAAGGAAGAAACAGTCTAGTTCTGAGGTATTAGCTTCTGAAAATTTTATGATTAGTAGCAGAACATTGTCAGATATAGTGCCAGATGATGAGCTCCTAAGGTTGAAAGGCATGCAAAATACAACAGGGGAAGAACTGTGTCCTCAAACCAGAGTCAATCTGAATGATGTGGATGGAGCAAAGCTTCTGGAATCTTCATTTTCTGATGGAACACAACTCCAAATGAGAAGAAACAACTGCAAACTTCCATTAATAACTGGAAAGTGGAATGTACAAAGTATGAATCTAGGAAAATTGTAAGTTGTTAAAAAGTAAATGGGATGCACAACAATCGATATCATAAACATTAGTGAGCTGAAATGCACAGACATAGGACATTTTGAATCAGACAATCATATGGTTTACTATGCTAGGAATGCCAAATTAAAGAGGAATGGTGTAGCATTCATTGTAAAAAAATAAAAGAACATTTTAAGATCTATCTTGAGCTACAATGCTGTATGTGATAGGATAACATCTACAAGGAATGCCAGCTAATATGACTACTATTCAAATTTATGCAAAACCCACTGAATGCAAATGATGAAGAAATGGAAGATTTCTATCAAGTTCTTTGCAGGAGGAAGATGAGGCTTTCTGCTTCAGTGAAGATTTAAAGTCTCGGAAACCCGATACAGGGTCATTATGAGTTGGAACCCACTTGCTGGCACTTAACAACCACTATCACCAACTTCATCAGTCTAAAATTGATCAAACATGCAATCAAGGTGCGTTGATACTTACGGGTGATCAGAATGTGAAAGCTGGAAACAAAGAGGATGAACTGGTAGTTGAAAAATATGGCCTTGGTGACAGAAATGATGCTGGGGATCACATGATAAAAATTTGTAAGTCCAGTGACTTATTAATTACAGATACCCTTTTTTTCAACAACATAAACATTGACTATAGCTGGACTTCACCAAATGGAATACATAGGAGTGAAATTGATCACATCTATGGAAAGAGACAACAGAGATGCTTGATAGCATCCATCAGCCAAAGTAAGGCCAGGGGCCGACTGTGGATCAGAGCATCAATTGCTCATGTGCAAGTTCAGGTTGAAGTTAACAATACCACCACGCATTTGCGGGGACATTAGTGGTTCTCACTTCCACTTGGGAGACCCTGGATTGGCTGCAGGCCAATGCATCTCAGATACAGCTGCCATCCATCAGTGGAGGCTTATGTGTTGCTGTGGCGCTGAACAGGCTCCAGTGGAGATTCCACACTATGATGGACAGGAAGGAAGATTTGAGGGTCTGCTTCTTATAATAGCCAATGAAATCTCTATGGATCACAATGGTCTGATCTTCAACCCATCATGAGGATGGCCCAGGACCAGGTTGCACTTTATTTTTTTGTGTGTGGGCTCACCAAGGATACAACTCCACCACAGATAGCAGACAAACTTGAGTAGACAAATCAGCATGCTAAGGAGTGTTCAGGATGTGGAGCTATTTCCACGGTACCATAATGGCATCAACACCCATTTGATCACTAGGAGGTGCTGTGTTAATTGCCCCTTGAGAAGTGTGTTCTTTTCTTCTAGGTAGGGTATTACAGCCCAGTCTCCCTTTCTGTCTAGTCTGGTCTCTTGTGTTTTCAGGGTACCTTGTTATGTTTAAGGAACCCTGGTGGGGTTGTGGGCTAGCTGTTGGGTTAACCTGAAGGTAAGCAGTTCAAACCCACCAGATTCACAGTCTTGAAAGCCTTATATAGGGTCACTTTGAGTCAAAATCAACTAGATAGCAGTGGATTTGTGTTTTTGTTGTTTATCTAGTTGAACTGGCAGGCTCCTACAGGGCTTAACTGGAAAAGTACTAAACTGGAAAGGGTTCCCCCATGCCAGCCACTGGGAGAAAGTTCACTCCTCTCCTTTCCTTTTGTCTTTCAGGATACATCCTTAATCCGATGTATCCCAAGTCTCTATTTTATTTATAGATAACTGTCCCAGAATCTTGAGACTTCCATTACTTTCTCTCCTAGTCCTAGGTTCTTATCATTCTGAGAGGTGAGAAGACCTCTTCTCCAAAGGCATCTTCTGGTTTTGAAAAAGCTTAGGCATGAAAGGGTGTTCTGAACAAGCCAGATAGAATGATGAATAGAGGTGTCTCTGCTCCACCCTGGCATTGTCTGCCAACAGAAGACTGTCATTAAACACAAACTTGGATTCGACTAGCATGCCATTACTTTACGCAAATACAAATTTCTTTGGCAAATCTTTCTTTTCAAGGGCATAATGAGAACACTCCCTTTTTCCTGTCCTTGCCAAGTTAGCACCCTGGAAATTTCCTCAGGGAGAGATTAGAAATGTAAGCTCAGGGAGGCTGTGCTACCTGTCAGAGGTAGATGCTGGAAGCCTGTGGCACAGACATTGAATCGGGGGATCTTTGCTAAAACTGTCTTCTCCTTCTAGTCCTGGGTAGAAAAAAGAACCTGCTGAAAACAGATGCTTAGCCATATTTTACTTCTTAAATTACTCTAGCTGTGAAGTCAACAACTTTGTGGATCACAAAAGGTCTTCTACTTACCTCCATGGGTTTGCAATTTCCAGGAAGTTCATTTTTCTCAAGGAGGGGCAGGCGGAAGAGGGCAAGTCCAGTATTGAAAATGAAGGGATGTGAAACTGGCAGATGTGGGCTAATCTTTTTAGATGAAGAGGGACTAAGAAAATATCTTACCAGAAGATTTCCCCCATTCTTAGGAGTGATGTTGGAAGTGCTGGAAGGTAATAACCCGATATTCACTGAACCTACTCTTTAGGCATGTGCCTGGTGTGATTCCAGGGGTAGCCCAGGGGATGGCCAGTGCAGTAGCAAGAGACAAAGTGAATACAAATCCCCAATCTGCTACTTATGAGCAGTTTGACTACAATCAAAAGTAACCAGTTACTGTAGAGTCGACTCTGACTCATGGTGACCCCATGTGTGTCGGAATAGAACAGTGGTTCATAGGCCTTTCAGTGGCTGATTTTTTCAGAAGGAGATCACCAGACCTTTCTTCCAAGGCACCTTTGACTGGACTTGGACCTCTAACTTTGGGTTAAGAGTCAAACGATCTCACAGACCGAGGCTAATCTTCTCTAGTGACTATGGAAAGTAATGCCTACTATATTAGTTTGTTGTATTAAGTATATGCAAACTCCATTAGTATAGTGCCTGATGGTTACCTAATACACAATAAATAGTATCAGCCATTTTATTTTTCTACTCTCAGGTCACTATCTTTACTCAACTTCAAATAACTAAATCAGAGGAAAAAATATGTATTCCTATGCAAAATAGATATGAAAAATCACCAAACTTTTGGCCAGTTAATATTTTTTTCTATGAATTGTATCACTTTAAGCTCTGGAGGGACAAAGGAAGAAAGAAGATGCTTGAACTTCAGGCAAAATAAGGTGTGTGATGCAGCAGGGACTTTAGAGAGGAGGGGCCTGTTCTTCCGCTTTTCTCAGGAGGGTTGGGCACCAGTTCTGAGGGTTGGTGTCCACTACTGCCAGGCATTCTCTCTATGAGTCTGTATAGCTTGTATCTTCCCTTGAAGAAGTCCAGATAACTTAGACCAAAGAAAGGACTTTTTGAATCAAGTCCTTGGCTACATCAGGTGGAAGTGTTTATGAGAGGTGACTTAACAGAGGAATCCTGGCTTCTGCCTACCTCTCTAATATTAAGTGCTGTGATGTTTCTCCACTGTCAACCTCACTGTGAACAACTCTGAGTTCCCTGACCCTATGTGTGGTGAATGCCATCTTATCATTCAGGATTTCCAGAAGCATCACCACCTCCACAGTGCCTCTCCTAGTCCTTGGCCGGTGTCATGATTGATCCTCTCTTTGATGCCCCCCTTGAGTCGCTTTATAGAGGTCAATCCAGATCCAAGAATGTCACTGCACAGAATCCAGTTGCTCATTTGTCTCGGTTGAAGAGGCTTTCATCTTCTGGAGGTAGAAAGCGTGTTACACTCACCTTGTGGCTCCAGAACCCAGCGGGGACCTGGCACATGGTGGGTGTTTAGTACATGTCTATTGAAAGAATGAATGGAGGTCAAAACTTATTTCACTTTGCATTTAAAAGGAATTTACACAATACTGAGATCACCATGAAAACCAAACCAAGCCAGTTTCTTGTGGAACTATACTGATATTTTTATGCCGTGGATTATTGCTCTGATACTTTTTTCCTGGTTATTATATTAAATATATTATTGTATTAAATATATTAAAGATTGACATTATCAAGGACTTCATTCTTCTTGGGTCAACTATCAACACTCACAGAAGCAGCAGTCAAGAAATCAAATGACATATTTCATTAGGCAAATCTGCACAAGACTGTTTTCAAGTGTTAAAGAGCAAAGATGTCAGCTTGAGGACTATGGTGCGCCTGACCCAAGCCATGGTATTTCCAATAACCTCATATGCTTGCGAAAGCTGGACAGTGAATAAGAAAAACCATAGAAGAATTGATGCTTTTGAGTTATGGTGTTGGAAGAGAATATTGAATATTTGCATGGGCTGCCAAAACAACCAATAGATCCGTTTTGGAAGAAGTGCAGCCAGAGTGCTCCTTGGAGGCCAGGATGGCCAAACTTTGTCTCTCATACTTTGGACATGTTGTCAGGAGGGACAAGTTGCAGGAGAAGGATATCATGTTTGGTAAGGTGGAGGGTCAGAGAAAAAGAGGAAGACCTCCAACGAGATGGATTGGCCAAGTGGCAGCATCGATGGACTCAAGCGTGGCAACAGTAGTGAGGTTGGTCCAGGATCAGGCAGTGCATAAGATCTCTATGGGTTGGTATCGACTCGATGGCACCTAACAACAACAATATTTATTCATGAACATATTTGCCTTTTAAAATGATGTCCAGAACTAGAAGTATCAGAGTAAGTGATGTTAGAACAGGAAAAGTTCACTTTTATTTGTTAAATTCTTCCAATAGTCACTACCTTCGAAAGAAATACCCTCTGTCCATCTCTCCTGGGCTTAAAGTTTTCTTCTCAGGCCACACATTACCAGGTTCTTTGTTGCAAGGAAGAAATGCTGCCTAGGCCCACAGCCTGCACCCAAGCTGGCAAAGTCTCCGGTAACTGGACGTGGCAGGCAGGACTGGGGTTGCAGAGGTAGGACTCAGGAACATCAGATCATCTTCTCATTACTTAACACTAGAACTTGAAAGAATGTCTGTGCAGAGGGCATCAGATGGGATGAAGGATTTTTTTAAATTTGGGGGATCAGTGAGAGTTAGAGTCTCATGCTAGATGGGGTCTGGTGCAGCCTGGCTAGACTTTTCCTTAATAGGTGACTTTGTGGTGCCAGTTGAGGCTCTCTGATCTGGGCCTCTTCTGCAATGGCAAAAGCTTCCCTTCCTCCCGCCAACACTCCTTCTAGTCCTTGCAGAGGCAGGAAGAGGAGGATGCTGTAGTTGACATGGCAAAGGAAAAAGCTGTCCTTTGGGTGAATTTATTGGTGATGGAAGCCCAAAGAAAAGACTTACTGTCCTTCTGTTGAAGAGACCCTTGTGGCCCTGTAGGATAAAGCACTGGGCTGAAAGGTAGGTTTGAATCACAGAGTCGGTGGTTTAAACTCACCAGCCACTCCTCAGAAACACTATACAAGGTCGCTATGAGTCACAACAACAACTGAGTTGGGGTAAAGGTTCTGGGCTCCCATTTCTTTTCTGGAAAGTACATACTTCATTCATTTCTAGACCCTCACTACATTCTACATGCCCGTAAGGAATTAACTTTCCTTTTGTACTCTTTGGGAATGTTTAAAAGCATGGGCTCTGGAGCCAGATTCCTTGTGTTCAAATCCTGGCTTTATCTCTTAGTCCCTGTAACTTTGGGTGTCATTTGACATCCCTATAATTAAGTTACTTCTTCTGTACAGTGGGGCTTGCCTTATAAAAAGGTCATGAAAATTAAGCAGATTAATGTGTGCTAAAACCTAAATGGTACATGGCATATAATTAGTACTCAGTAAACATTGCTGGTAGCTGTCTTCCAGTTGGCCTCAGCTCATGGTAACCTCATGCAAAATGGAATGAAATGCTGTCTGGTCCTGAGTCATTCTCATGATCAATTGTAGATTAGACCATTGTCATCCATATAATTTCATGGGCTGAATTTTGGAATAAGATAACCAGGTTTTTCTTTGTCTCAGTCTGTAAGCTTTGCTGAAACCTGTTCAGCATCATTGTACCATGAAAACCTCCACTGACAGATGGGGGGTGGCTGAGCATGAGGGGCCTTGGCTCGGAATGAAATCCTGATTTTCCCTATGGAAGGAGAACATTCTATCACTAAATCACCACTGTCTCAGTAAAATGAACTACTCCTATAATCTCCTCATGTCCCTAAACTTTCATGTTCAATTCTGTGGCAAACACCAAGGGTGATACTTAGGAAGATTAGCTATAGTCCTTATTCCCAAGGAGTTTATCGTCTGTAGATGTGGAGACAAAGGAAAATACTGAAAACAAAGAACACATTTGTGCTAAAATATGTAGCCCATGTATGAGTGTCATCAGAATTCAAAAGGGGGAGAGATTACTATAAGTTGGAAAAAGCTACGTGAAAGGTCTAAAGTGGGCCAGAATATGGGCAACTGACATTATGATTCTACTACCTCTGACATCTAAGTTCTCTGAATTGTTCTTGCTTCTGTCACTATGACAAAACAGCTTGCACTGTTGAGTTCAGGGAAATTCCCATGATGCCCATTTACCAGGCAGAACATGCAGAGGCTTAGGTCATTTCTATCTTTTTCACTGTGGAGAAATATACAAGGTACAGGGTCTTTTTCATCCACTAAATACCCAAGAGCACTGGTCCAACCCTGGGGATGAGTCAGCCTCTCTCCCTGGATCTTCTAGGTTTGCCTCTACCTTGACTGCAGATGATTAGCTTCTGGGTCAATATATTCCACTTCTCTGAACTGCTCTTGTTCCGCTGTAGACATCTGCAAAGCACTAGGCACTATATTTAACCTTAGCCTAAAAACCTTTGCCACTATGCATCCAGACCGGAGAAAGAGGATTGTCACCTCAGAGGACACCCAGTTATTGTTCACTACAGAGCCATAGACACACAGTCCTGGAATTTTTATCTTCTCTTGCCTCTATCTTTAGTGTTTGGGTAGGCTCATTCAAAGTGAAGTCAATTTGGGGTTTACTTAGCAGGTTATGGCCCGGCAGATGGGAAGTCTATTGATTTAATATGGCTCCATGGTTGAGCTCTACAGTTGTTGTTGTTGTTAGGTACCATTGAGTTGGTGCCAACTCAGAGTGACCTTATGCACAGCAGAATAAAACACTGCCTGATTCTGGGCCAACCTCACTATCGTTGCCACATTTGAGCCCATTGATGCTGCACTTTGCCAATCCATCTCGCTGGGGGTCTTCCTCTTTTTTTCTGACCTTCCACTCTACCAAACATGATATCCTTCTCCAGTGACTGGTCCCTCCTGATAATATGTCTGAAGTGTGAGAGATGAAGTTTGGCCATCCTGGCCTCCAAGGAGCACTCTGGCAGCACTTCTTCCAAAACAGATCTGTTTGTTCTTTTGGCAGCCCATGGCATTTTCAATATTCTCCTCCACAGTAGTGACCTCAAATGTGGGGACGATGTATTAGATTATCTGGGAGGCTTGTACCTAGTGATTTTTGACTCAGTTGGTCTTAGATGAATCCAATATTTTGAATCTTTAACAAGCATTCCAGGTGATTCTGATGGTGGTGGTTATTGGATCATACCTGCAGAAAACCAAGTGGAGGGCTTAGCAAATGGGGACTTTGTTAAGGGAACAAGATACATAAAACATTCTAAGGTGGAAGATGAAGCAGAGGGAGGAACTGTGAATGGTTTGTGGGAGGAGTTAAGAGGGAGAATAGTCAGATCACAGGCTCAAGAAGGCCCAGGGCAGGGATCTTGATTGTGTTTTGGATCTATGGTCCCCTGTATTTGCCAACATGGGGACTCTGAGGGAATGATGCTTTGGGGTCACCCCTACTACACCCAGAGCAGCTACATTCTGATCTGCTTTTACATGTTGGGCTCCAAATGCATCCAACATGTAAGAAAGTCACTATCCTAGAGACAAACTCTCAGCCCTTGGAAATAACTTAGTCTCCGTGCATTTGGAGGAGTAATCCCACTAGGTCTAGACTGTTCTATCTGTAAAAGCAGGACAACTTGGAACACCGTGTTCATCTATCCCCATAAGGAAACTTTCTCCGTATATTGTGCTTTCCAGATCCATTTGAGTATCACACAGAAACTTTAGACCTTCTCTTAGAAACATGTACATGTGCACATACCCATCAACACTGTCATTCAATTTCAGTGAGGTTCGCGAACTTCTCAAATAGACTGTAAGTCTCTTAGGATAGAAACTGTGTGCCTTCTACAACAGTGATCTCTAAAATAGTAAGAGCAAGATGATCGATCCATTGTAGTAGAAGAAAAAAAATGAGAACTTCTACCCCTTTATGTCCTATAACATTTATTATATTATTAGAATATTTCATATTATTTTAATAAGTATACTTATATTGGAAACGCATGTTAAAAACTTACTAGTAAGAACTAAACTAATTTAAACTAATTAAAGCCAGCCACCATTGAATTGACTCTGACTCATCTATCAGAGTAGAACTGTGCTCCATAGGACTTTCAAGGACTGATTTTTCTGAAGTAGATGGCCAGGCATTTCTTCTGAGGTACCTCTGGGTAGAATTGAGCTTCCAATCATTTGGTTGGCAACCGGGAGTGTTAGCCATTGGCATGGTCAATGGATTCCACTGATGAGAATACAAAACTTTAAGTTTGCAATACCCTGTTTTTATAGCACTTTCGTGTTCTGTTGGCACTTTCTACAAGCATTTTGCTAGACATTGAAAATGTACAAAAGATAGTAATGTTTATGATTCCAGGGAGTTACATATTGGATATTTAGTTGTGAATGAAATAGTTGAAATTTGATTTGGTTTATTGGACTCCAAATCAGTCACTACATGATGATTTAATTATTTCAAGAAAGACCTCTTGTTGCACATCTACAAAGTACAAAGTATGTAGAATACATTATCTTATATTAGTGACATACCGGACCACTGCCTCTGGGAAAAGTGTCCGGTAGGATAAGCCCAATCTGAAAGGAAATCTGAAAAGAGAGTCTCAGATTTATAATCCTATCAAATGAAGAGACACCACCAGTAGTAGTTCAAGAATTTAGGAATGTCAGTCTCCTTGGAAGTATGCAGGTGGGAGAGTTATGTTCAAAATACATTTATATAGCAATCCCATTGCTGTTGCTTTATTTGAGGTGATTCTAGGAAAAAAGACGGAGATTGTGGCATGGAGATAAAACAATCTCAAGTCACTTTTTAGTGCTGCCTCTGGATCTCATGAGAAATTGGAATAAAGTTTTGAGGAAAATTTAAATAATTGGAGAGGAGAGGTTAGAGGAACAGAGTAGAGAATTTAGCTGAAGAGAGAACATACCAACCCTGTGTAGAACTTTCTGGCAGCCTGGGGGATCAAACTCAAAAAGAGAATATTTCTCACAGCCACTGCCAGATTGGGCCCACCTCTCAACAGCTGTCAGCCATTTATTAGTGGATTTCTACAGAAGCCAGGGAAAGCGGAGGGCAAGCAGACAAATGGAGATGAAAATCACGCTAATTACCACTCAGTTTGTTTCCATGATGCGAAGGTGACCGGTCTGTCATCCCCTCCCCAAGCTGGCGCTCTGCTGGGTCTGACATTTGCAGAGAGCGCTCCCAGCCCGGCATCTGTTGCCCCATTGCCATGGAGACGGCAGCTGCAGCAATGTCTCCTTTGAGAATGAGACAACTGAGATTTTGGGAACCATTTTGGAAGCATTTGTCCCCACAGTGCCTGCTAATCTCCCTTTCATTTGTAATTACTTTATCTCTTTGATTGTCTGCGTTGGCTTCATTACTGTAGCTGACTCGGCTCTCGGACACGTCCGTGGGGAGGTGTCGGCTGCCTCAGCCCTGTCTGGGTGGAGATGAAAAGGGAGTGGAATGGACAGTCTTACTAGCAGCGCTGCGGTCTTCAAACAGGCCCCCTGTCTCGGTCTCTGGTAGGCAGCCTGGGAGGGCCTTGCCTGATTGAAGTAGCCCGAATCTTGAAGCCTAGATCCTTTGAGGCAAGCCGCCCCATCTAGGCCAAGAATAATTGAACAGTTTATCTGGCTAACCAACAGCTGTAGAACCCAGGCGATTTTGAGAGGATTAGGAGGGAGCAGTGAAAGGATACTCCCATAGGGCCTTTCAAATCCTCATCCTGAATTCTACCACAAAGAACACATGTTGAAGCCTTGGAATTGCTTTTTAAGTTCGTTTTTCCCCCCGCCCCTTTTGCAGGCGACTCTGTTCAGTGCTTCCAAGAATTTTAAGTGACTGACGCGACCATCGTCAGGGTTCCTCTCAATTGCCTCCTTGTATTCCCCCAAACCTTGTTTCATCGCAGACAGCTCAGATTCGTGTGGAAATCCTGATCACTCTGGGATGTGGCCTAGCATTGCTGCCTTTTCCTAATGTCTACATTTCTGGCAGCTGTTGTAATGTCTAAGCAAAGTGCCAGGGCCAAGTTCAGGTTAGGATGAAAGGGGAGTTAAGAGGGTGGCTGGGTGGAGAAAGATTTCACAAGGATTCCCTTCCCTATGTGAGAAAAAGTTGAAAAAAACAAAAATTAACTCCAAACGGTTCAAAATGGAAAAAAAAAAAAAAAGTCCAAAGAAGGACTAGTTGAGAACTTGGAGAATTTCTTTGCTATAGCTTGCAAAAGTTACAAAAGTCATAGAAAACTGATAAATTAAGAGATTGAAGAAAACAAAAAACAAACAAAAAAAACAACCTATGTAAAAAAACACCATATGAAAATTTTATAAACTGGGAAAAATATTTGTAAATCATATCACAAGTAGGGCTGATTTTCCTAGTAAAGATCTCAGAGATATTTGCAAGAGATCAAAGGCCAGAAAGAAAAATGGATTAAAAAAATGTGAAACACAGTTCATAGAATAGGAAACTAAAAAAAAAAGAGGCATATATATACATATAAATTATGCTCAACCTCACTCATAAAAGAAATGCAAATTTAAAATACTTGTATCATTGTCTGGAACCCTAGTGTGATGCTGTAAGATAAATCACTGGACTGAAAAGTTGGTTTGAATTATAAGGTTGGTGGTTCAAACCCACCAGCTGCTCCTCAGAAACCTTATACAGGGTCTCCATGAGTTGGAACCAATTCAATGACACTTAACAACAACAACAATATCACTTCTATGGGTCAAATTGGAAAAAAAAAATGCAAAAATTGGACTATACACTGTGTTAGTATCCTTGTGAGGCATAAAACTTTCTGACATTTGTGTTACAGAGTCCTGGAAATATAATGGGTTTGGTGTTGGGCTTTTAACCATAGGGTCGGTAGTTCGAATCCACCAGTTGACCTTCCAGAGAAGGATGAGGCTTTCTACTCCCATAAAGATTTACAGCCTCTGAAACCCTATACGGGGTCACTATGAGTTGTAACCTACTTAACAGCACACAACGAAAACAACAACAATAACATTCATGTTGCCAGATTAGATAGAAAACAATTTGGCTATATCTGTCAAAATCATAAATGCATGTAACCTTTGATGCAGCAAGAACTCCCTTGGGTTATTTACTATACAGAATATTGCACACTTGCTTAATTTTATGTCTATAATTTATTAATCTCCACTGGTTTCACATAGCAAAATATTTAAATCTATCTACATGTCTATCAATTTGTTGTTGTTATTGTTAAGTGCAGTCAAGTGGGTTCTGACTCATAGCAACCCTGTATAGGGTTTCTGAGGTTGTAAATCTTTGCAGGAACAGAAAGCTTCACCTTTCTCCCTTGAAGCAGCTGGAGGGTTCAAACGACCTACCTTGTAGTTTACAGTTGAGTGCTTATCCTACAGAGCAACTGCACTTCCCTATGTATCAACAGGGGAAAGTTTAACTAAATGTAGGTACCTCCCAACAATAGAATATACCTAGAGGCATGAAAGAGTGAGGAAGTTTTCTGTGAAATCTGCATCCGAAAAGTCATAGCCTTGAAAACCCTATAGAACAGTTCTACTCTGCACACACGGGGTTGCCATGGGTCAGCATCAACTTGATGGCAATTGACAACAACGATAGCTGAATCCCAGTGATGAGTGCCAAACCTATGTTTGGATGACAAGAAGCAGAAAACATTCTCTAGGGTATTCACAGGCATGAACACTCCATTTGGGTTCTGACTGCTCCCAGGACCTTAGTCCGCCCAAAGGTTCTCTTCCACTCATCCGTTTGGGAAGGGAACTTAACTCGTATATTCAATCCCTGTGTATTTCTGGGCAATTTTTTTGCCTCTAAGTACTCTTGTGTGGCTCTTTCTGAGAAGCCTCACAAATTTTCTTCTCTTTGTAGGAACCTCATGGGTGACAAAGTAGATGACTAGAGCACTTAGGAATTTGGGACCCAGATTGGAAGCTCTTAATTCTTCCCATTGCATGGGGACATGGAATCTTTAAAAAGACTCTGTCTGAAGTTAGCTCCTGAAGGCCAAGCACATCCCTACTCTTCCCTGGATCCACAAATGGGTCCATGGTGTGAAAGCAAGAACTGCACATATGAAGCATCCTGGTTTGAGTAGTCTATATAGTTGATTTATTTACTTGAAAATGATTATTTTACTATTTATATAGCATTTAGAATATGGGCACCTTATAAATATGAACTCATTTATTCATCATAACAACTCAGTGAAGGAAATCATACTTACAGTAGTTTCAATTTAAGATGAAGCAAACGAGGCACAGAGAGGCTAATCAACTTGCCTAAGACTACATAACTGGCATATTGCAGAGCCAGGATTCAAAGTCAGGCAGTCAGTACTTAATCAACAACTGCCCCAAACAAGGTGCTGAAATTTGCTCTTGAAAATAGAAAAAATTCAAGCTTTGACTTGAAGGGTTATATGGGAAAGTCCTGGTATGGTGCTGTACTACACTGCAAGGTTGGTTTGAACCTCAAGGTTGGTAGTTCAAACCCACCAGCAGCTCCTTGGAAACCCTATACGGGGTCCCTATGAGTTGGAACTGACTCAATGGCACTCAATGACAACAACAACAATGGGAAAGATATGAAATGAGGCAGAAAACATCAAAAGATTATGGAAGCAATATAAAGAGTCATTATACCAAAAAGAATTGGTCGATGTTCAACCATTTCGAGAGGAAGTATATGATCAAGAACTGATGGTACTGTAGGAAGAAGTCCAGGCTGCATTTAAGGCATTAGCAAAAAACAAGACTCCAGGAATTAACAGAAAAACAATAGAAATGTTTCCACAAAGGGATGCAGTAGGAAGTGCTCACTTGTTCATGCCAAGAAATTTGGAAGACAACTACATGGTCAACCGACTGGAAGAGATCCATATTTGTGCCCATTCCAAAGAAAGGCAACCCAATGGAATGTGAAAATCATCAAACAATATCATTAATAACACATACAAGTAAAATTTGCTGAAGATAATTTAAAAGTGGTTGCAACAGTATATCAATAGCTAGCTTACAGAAGTTCAAGCCTGATTCAGAAGAGGATGTGGTGCCTGGATGATGTCAGATGGATCTTGGTTGAAAGCAGAGAATACCAGAAAGATTCTACTTGTGCTTTATTGACTATGCAAAGGCAGACTGTAACAAATTATATATAACATGTGAAGAATGGGAATTCCAAAACAATAAATTGTACTCATAAGGAACCTGCACATAGACCAAGAGGTAGTCATTCAAACAAAACAAGGGGATAGATACTGAATGATTTAAAATCAGGAAAAGTGTGCACCAGGGTTATATCTTTTTACTACACTTATTCAATTTGTATGCTGAGCAAATATCTGAGAAGTTGGATTATATGAAGAAAAACTGGAAGAAGTATTAACAACCTGAAATATTCAGATGACACAACCTTGCTTGTTGAAAGTGAAGAGGAGTTTGAATACTTACTGAAAAAGATAAGACAGTAGCTTTCAGTAAGCATTGCTATGCAATGTAAAAAACAAAAACAAGAAATCCTCACAACTGAACCAATAAATAGCACTATGACAAATGGAGAAAAGATTAAGATTGTCAAACTTCATTTTGCTTAGATCCTCAATCAATGTTAATGGAAGCAGCAATCAAGAAATCAAATGATGTATTATCGCATTGGTCAAATCTGCTGCAAACGATCTCTTTGAAGGATTAAAGATATCAGTTTGAGGACAAAGGTGGGCCTGCCCAAAGGCGTGGTATTTTCAGTTGCCTTGTACACATGTGAAAGTTGGACAGTAAATAAGGAAGACCATAGAAGAATTGATGCATTTGGATTATGGTGTTGGAGAAGAATATTGAAAGTTCCATGAACTTCCAGAAGAACCAACAAATCAGTCTTGGAAGAGGTATAGCCAGAATTCTCCTTAGAAGCATAGATAGTGAACTTTGTCTCTCGTATTTGGACATGCTGTTAAGACGGGCTAGTCCTTGGAGATGGACATCATTTTTGGAAAAGTGGAGGGTCACTGACAAAGAAGAAGACCACCAAGGAGAAGTATTGCCACAGACTCAAAGGTAACAACAATTGTGAGGATGGCGTAGGACCAGGCAGTGTTTTGTTCTGTTGTGCATAGAGGGTCACTATGAGTCAGAACCAACTCGTTGGCCCCTAACAATAGCAAGCTCCAAGCCATCGTCTTTTGGACAACTTCATATGTTTGTGAAAATTTGGCAATGAAAAAGGAAGACAGATGTATTGATGCATTTGCACTGTAATGTTGACAAAGAATATTGGATAAACCATATTGTTGTTGTTAAGTGCCTTCAAGTCAGTTCTGAGTCATAGAGACCCTGTTTAGGGTTTCCGAAGTTTTAAAAATCTTTGTGGGAGCAGAAAGCCTTATCTTTCTCCCATGGAGCAGCTCGAGGCTCGGAATGCAGACCTTGTGGGTCACAGTCCAGTACTTACCATATGGTGCCACCATGCTCCCAAATATACCATGGTGTTGGAGGAGAATATTGAAAGTGCCATGGGCTACCAAAAGAACAAACAGATCTGTGTTGGAAGAAGTGTTGCCAGAGTGTTCCTTGGAGGCCAGGATGGCCAAACTTTGTCTCTCATACTTCAGACATATTCTCAGAATGGACCAGTCCCTGGAGAAGGATATCATGTTTGGTAAGGTGGAGGGTCAGAGAAAAAGAGGAAGACCCCCAGTGAGATGGATTGGCAAAGTGGCAGCATCAATGGGTTCAAGTGTGGCAACAACTGTGAGGTTGGCCCAGGAGTGGACAGTGTTTTGTTCTGTTGTGCATAGGGTCGCTATAAGTCGGTACCAACTCGATGACACCTAACAACAACAACCACCAGAAAAATGTGTAAATCACTTTTAGAAGAAATACAACCCAACTGCTCCTTACAAGGTAGGATGGTAAGATTGCATCTTGATTATTTTGGACACGTCATCAGGAAAGTCCAGTCACTAGAAAAAGACATTAGCTGCTTGGTAAAGTAGAGGGTCAGTGAAAACTCTCAATGAAATGAATTGATGCAAGAGCCACAACAATGGACTCAAATATGCCAACATACATGAAGATGACACAGGACTGGGCAATGTTTCATTCTCTTGTACATAAAGTCACCATGAGTCACAGCTGACTTGACAGCAGCTAACAACAATAACAAAAAGCAGAAGCTCCTATCTCTTGGATCTCTGCTGTTCCTGATGCTCCTTCTGTTGCTTTGTTGTGAGTTGCTGTGGTGTCTGTTTTGACTCATGGCAATCACACATGTGCAGAGGAGGGTTTTTAAGGCTGTCACCTCCAAGAAGCAGATAATCAGGCCTGTCCTCTGAGGTGTTTCTGGATGGGTTTGAACTGCCAAACTTTCAGCTAGTAGTCAAGCACTTAACTGTGTGCACTACTCAGACAGGACCAGAAGTAGAAAAGTTGTTAGATTGCTGAGTAAGGAAAAGTCTGCTTGGGAAGAGAAAAGGAAGGAGAAACGGAATGAAAATGACCAGACTCATTTCCTCAAATTCAGTACATGTTTTTCAGCTGCTGTTCAGTCTCCAATTGCCAGAGGGGGAGAAGGCAGAGGCAGTCCCAACGGTCTCAACACGATGGAATGAAGAGCTTGCTGAGTCTGAATTCCATCTCCAGGGGGCTCCTGGGCCACTCTAAGGAGTTCTAATGAGCACTGTTGCATACAGATAACTGGTCTCCATGCTGCCCTGGAGATTTAAGTTAATGCCTATTATAAGATTGACAGTGGAACATTTACCTTTCAAATATGTGGACAAGGTCTACTTCTGGCCTTCAGAACTTCCAAAATCTTGGGATTAAGACATTTTTGTTCATTTTCTACAAAGTTCCATGCTCATTCTTTCTGTATTTTCAGCTTTGTGAAGTTTGTGATTAAATGATCTGTCCGCTTTTCTCTTTCCCACTTTGAAGCTGACCAAGGGAGAAAGATGAGGCTGTCTGCCTCAGTAAAGACGTACCATTTCAGAAACCCTAAGAACAGTTCTGCTCTGTTTCATACAGTTGCTACGAGTCAGAAAAATCTCCATGGCAGTGGGTTTTTTTGTTTTTGTTTTTGTTTTGGATTGTCCAGTTCGGATTCCTTTCATTGTTCCCCATAGGCCCAATTTTCTAGTCTTTAGTCCTTCATGTCACTTTTCCATCATTTGTTTTTGGTTTGTTAAGTACCGTTGAGTTGGTTATGACTCATAGTGACCCTGTATAGGGTTTTCAAGGAACGGCTGGTGGGTTTGAGCCACCAACCTTGGGGTTAGCCATTCAGTGCTTATTTTACAGCACAACACCAGGACTCGAAGAAAAGGGGTTTGATTAAATTGGAATTAAGTCAGAGGCATTGTCCCTGAGCGCAAGATTTCCCTGCACTCTTGAAAATTTAAACCTTTGCTAAAAGCTTACATCTTCTTTGATTGAGGCCACAGTTGCACAGCTGATTATAGTAAATGCTGTCAATAAGTTGCTCACCTGGTGGTGGTGGTTATGTGCTGTGGAGTTGGTTCCAACTCATAGTGACCCTGTATAGGATTTCCAAGGCTGTAAATCTTCATGGGAACAGAAAGCCTCATCTTTCTCCCACGGAACAGCTGGTAGTTTTGAACTGCTGACCTTGAGGTTGGCAGCCCGATTTGTAACCACTACACTACCAGAGCCTGGAGAAAGTTAAATTGGCAAAAGTTGGCTGATGGATATAGTTACAACCACTAATATATTTTGTTCTCCTCTTCTTTTGGTGTTTTCTGAATTTTTAGAACAAAAATCATAAACTGGTGACCTCCAGGTTAAATTTGGTCTACAGATATGTTTTTTTTTTTCTTTAAATTTGTTTATTTGGTTGCTATTGTTGAAAATACATATACAGCACGACATATACCAGTTCAACAGTTTCTACATGGACAATTTAGTGAAAATGTTTACATTCTTCAATTTGTGTAATCATTCTCACCTTCTTTTCAAAGTGTGCCTCCCTGGTGCTATCGGATAAGCACTGGAATACAAGGTTGATTTAAACTGCAAGGTCAGTGGTTCAAATTCACCAGTGCTCTTAAGAAATCCTATACAGGGTTGCTATGAGTCGAAACTGATTCAACTACACTTAACAACAACAGCAACAACATCTAATTTCCCAAGTTGTTGTTATCAATTTGATCTCATATATTGTTATTGTTAAGTGCCGTTGAATTAGTTCTGACCCATAGCAACCCTGTATAGGGTTTCCCAGGAGAAGCTGGTAAGCTTGAACAGCTGACCTTGCAGTTCAAAGTGATTTTGCAGGCCAGTGCGTTAATTCACAGTGTCACATTAGAACAGTTCGTAAAAGAGCAGAAGGCTCTAGGTAGAGTTTTTTTTTTTTTTTTTAATGTTTTATTGTGAATTATGAGAGTTTACATGGGAGAACATTAGCTTTGCATTCAGCCTATCGTATATCGTTTCATTGTCATGGTTACAATCCTCTCCATGCATCATTAACCAACCAAAGGGTATATCCTGCAAGCCGCACCTCCCCTCCCCCGCCCCCAGGTTATCAGCACACAGCCCCTCTCCCCTCTCTGGGTCTAGAGTTCCCAGCCTCTCCATTGCTGCACGTCATCATCTCTACCTCCATCTCTGGCATCACTGCTTCTCTGGGTAGGGTCCTGCACTCAGCTCTTCTCCCTTGATGGTCCCAGGGACCTCTGCTCCTAGACTGCAAAGTCAATCACTCCCCTCCTTTTGCCACACAATGTCTACTTTTACATTTCCAACCCTCACAGTCAGTCCTGATAACAATTATTCACTATTGTATCATAAGAGACCTATCTCCATGTCCTTTCATCAGCCCCGCCTAGACAGATTGGATACTACTCAGTGGAGATTCAAGGTAGATCTTTTTTTTTTTTTTTTTACTAGTTAAGCTAAACAACTAGTTTTAAGAACAACTCAGGAGATATTTTGGTTTAAGGTTTAAGGATTATCTTAATAGTTTCAGAGGTACGTAAGCACTTCAAGGCTCCCAAAAGTTAATAGTTTCAGAGGTACATAAACACTTCAAGGCTTCCACAAGTCTTGATTCTATGAGCATTTGAAATTCTATCTTCCCTCCTTTCAGTCAGGATTATTCTATGGAATATTGGATCAAAATATTTAGTAATGGCAGCTGGGAACCATCCAGTTCTCCTAGTTTCATGACAAAGGAGGCAGTGATTCATGGAGGCAACTAGACACACATTCCATTTCCTCCTTCTATTCCAGAGTCTCCAGCTTCCTCTGTTGCTCCAGGTGAAGAGCTTAATTATTGTGCCTGAGATGGCCATTTGTAAGCTTTTGAGATCCCAGTCACCACACAATGAACCAGAAGGTACAACAGAAGCACTAAGTACTTTATTAGGTCAATTAACCAGATGTTTCATGAAACCTTGGCTTAACCCTCCAAACCACGGAATCAAATCCCATGAGGTGTTTGGTTGGATATAAGCAGCCTCAGCACCTTCTCTTTTCTGTTGTTGTAACTTTTGCCATCACCCAACTTTTGCCAATTTAACTTTCTACAGGTGTACAACTTATCGACAGCATTTACAATAGTCAGCTGTGCAACTGTATCCTTACTCAACAAAAGTTTTCCATCACTGTTAATCCCTTTCCCCCCTCATTCCAGTTCCTGGTAACCACTAATAAAGTTCTGTATATATTTGCCTTTTCTAAGACTTTTTATGTAAGTGAGGTCATACAATATTTGCCCTTGTAGATGTGCTTTTAAATACAGAAGGACTTTTGACAAAATGGCAAAGTAGCAGACATGCCACTCAGATAATCTACAACTAAGACATGAGAAATCAAATGAAATAGATATGGACAATAATCCTGGAACTCTGCTCATCAAAGGAATGTATAAAGAAGTAGATTAAATAGTGACTAGAAGAAGAAACTCATTATAATCCTGTACAGGGTTTCCAAGAAGCCGTGGTGAGCTTGAACCACTGACCTTGTGGTTCCAACTGACCTTTGGAATTAACCCACAGCGCCACACCAGAACTCCAATAAATCTTTACAGGAGTAGAAAGCCTCATCTTTCTCCCTAGGTATGATTGGTAGATTTGAACTGCTGACTTTTTGGTTAGCAGCCCAGCTCATAATCTACTACGCTACCAGGAATCCTGGTGTGGTGCTGTGAGTCAATGCTCTGGGCTGCAAAATCAGTTTGAACCTCAAAGTCTGTGGTTTAAGCTCACCAGTTGCTCCTTGGAAACCCTATATAGCATCACTATGGGTCAGGTCCAACTCAAGGGCACTTAACAACCACAACAACACTGTTGTTAGGTGCCACCACATTGGTACCAACTCATAGCGATCTTATGCACAGCAGAACAAAACACTGCCTGATCCTGGGCCAACCTTACTATTGTTGTCATGCTTGAGCCCATTGATGCTGCCACTTTGCCAATCCATCTCGCTGGGGATCGTCCTCTTTTCTCTGACCCTCCACCTTACTAGGGCTCCTGAAATAAACCTACAACAATGAAAATAGGGACATCAGTTTATAAATGAGGGCAAACACAAAGCAAAAGAAGAAATAAATAGTGAAGCTACAAAACTTCCAAATGGAGAGGAATTCATGACATTTTCATAATAGAATGACTGTTTTAAACTTGGAGAGATAATAATAAATTACAGTGTAACTTCAAAGAAAATCAATAAACTTTCTCATCAAATAAGGAAACTCATAAAGATTTAGTAAACACTGAAACAACAACAAAAAGGAAATGATAAGAAAATCCATAACAAAATGAACAGAACAGAAAATTATATGGAACAAAGAAATCAGCAACACCACAATAAAACAAAACAAAAGACAAAAACATAGAAAAATGACAGCAATAAATTCATACTTATTGATAATTGTACAGAATGTAAATGGATTAAGTGCTCCAGACAGAGAGTAGCAGAATGAATAAGAAAACAGAACTCATTTGTATGCTATTTACAAAGACATAGCTTAGACACAAAAAGAAACATAGACTAACAATGAAAGATTGGCAAAAATTTATAAAGACAATGGCAATAAAAAAAGAGCAGAGTTGGCAATATTAACTTCTGAAAAAAATAGATTTTAAGGCAAAACCCAGCATGAAACACAAGGAAGGACATTATGAAATGCTGAAAGGATCAGCTGAATAAGAGAACAAAGCCAAAATAAATATCTATACACTCAATGAAAGAATCTCAAAATTATATAAATCAAACTTTAACAAAATTAAAAAGAGAAATAGACTACTTTACTAATAATAGTGGTGATGTGCCATTAAGTCAGTTCTGACTCATAACAAAGTTGTACAGGGTTTCCATGACTGCAAATCTTTATGGGAGCAGAAAACTACCTCATTGAACTACTGACCTGTGGTTAGCAGTCCAGCTTGTAATCCACTACACTGCCAGGACTCCTACAATAATACTTGTTTTGGTTGCTGTTAAGTGCTGACACATAGTGAGCCTGTATAGGGTTTCTGAGGGGTAGCTGGTGGGTTTGAACTGCTGACGTGGTTTGCAGTCCAGTGCTGATCCTACGTCACCATCCCAGGAGAAAATAATAGTAGGGGACTTTAATACATCATATTTAATGAAGGACAGAACAACCAGAAAGAAACTCAATAAAGGCAGAACACAATCAGCCAACTTGATCTCATAGATATATATAGAGCACTCCACTCACCAATGCACAGTATACTTTGTTCTCAAGCACACATAGAACATTCTCCAGACTAGACCATATGTTAGAATACAAAGCAAGCCTCAATAAATTTAAAAACATCAAAAACCATCTTCTCAGATTACAATGCTATATAATTAGAAATTAATAATAGGAAGACCATGGGGAAAAATCCTAAGTACATAGAAAGTAAATGACATCCTGCTTAAAAACTACTGGGTAATATAAGATATAAAAAAATGAAGAAGAAGAAGAAGAAAAAAACCCTTGAATCAAACTAGAATGAAAGAGTAACATAGCAAAACTTTTGGAACACAGAAAAAGCAATGCTCAGGGGGCAATTTATAGCAATTAATGCACATATCAAAATGAATAAAGAACCAAAATCAAGACTTTAATTTAACAGCCCACACAACTAGAAAAAGAGCAGCTAAATAAGCCCACCATCACCAGAAGAAAAGAAATAATAAAGTTTAGAGCAGAAATAAATGAAACAGAAAACAGAAAGATAATAGAAAGAATAAATAGGACTAGAAATAGGTTCTTTGAAAAGTTTAACAAAATTGACAAACCACTGGCAAATCTAACAAAAGAAAAGGAAAAGACATAAACAACATAAGTAAGAAATGAAATAGATGAAGTTATATAGAACCAACTGAAACAAAACAGATAATAACAACACTATGAAGAACTGTACACCAACAAATTTGAAAACCTGGAAGAAATAGATAAATTTCTAGAAATGCCTTACCTACCTAAACTAATACAGATTAAGGGAGAAATTTGGATCTGATTCATAATAAAAGGAGCTCTGGTAGAGTAGTGGTTACGAATCGGGCTGTCAACCGCAAGGTCAGCAGTTCGAAAATACTAGCTATTCCACGGGAGAAATATGAGACTTTCTGCTCCCGTAAAGATTTACAGCCTCAGAAACCCTGTACAGGGTTGCTATGAGTCAGAACCGACTCCACGGCACATAACCACCACCACCATAATAAAAGAAGAAATTGAATAGGTCATATAAAAACTCTGAACAAAAGAAAAGTTCTGGCTCAGATGGCTTCACTGGTGAATCCTACCATTCAGAGAAGAGCTGATACTAATTCTACTTAAAAAAAAAAAAAAAGAAATCCAGAATATAGAAAAGGAGGGAATACTTCCTAATTCATTCTATGAAGTAACATAACCCTAATGCTAAAGCCAGGCAAAAACACCATTAAAAAAAAACAAAGAAAAAAACCGTAGACCAATATCCCTCATGAATATAAATGCAAGTTTTCAGCAATGCCCATGGCCTGGGGCCTGTGAGAAGGCAGGTTCTGTGGGACGATCAGAACAACATACTTGAGAAGACTCCCAAACTGCTCAGGCCACCTGCTTCCAGCTCTTTCAAATCAGAACCTGTTTAACAGTGTGTTTTTAAATCCTGTTCCCCAGTGAAATCTATTTGGATCAAATCAATGCTTTTCCTAGTTTGATTTTGTTGACTGTGGTTCATTCTAAGAGACAATTAGGGATTGAATGTATTTGTCTATGTTGAATTCAGTAGGGGTTGAGGCAGAATGAGGAAACTATTTATTATAGGTGTGACTATTCCCTCTCACCTCCAAAGTAGGTCCTCCTGTCTTTGTATGTTTTAAAACAAATTCTAATCACCTCACCTTTGGTGCCAATGTTACAGAAGCACTCTTGTTAATCATGGGATTGGAAAAAAAAAGTACATTTGGTTCAACCAGACTCCACTATTTTTGTAGATATTTAGATTGTGTCCTTTTACTAATGCTTTCAGAAATGCTGTGCTTGAGTTCTGGTCATTGCCCCTTTGATATCCTATGTGTTTTAAAAAAGAAAAATGAAGCTAACTTTGGCTTTTCCTATCTCCCCAGCTTTCTCCTCATCATAGTCTGAGAGTTAGGGTAAATTTCTGTGAAATTCGGATGAATCTGAATCATTGCACTTGGCATTTTCGGACCACATGCTTGCTTGGAAGAACCATGTCCACCTCACTCAGTGGTTCCATAGCCAACAAAAACAAAAGAACAGCATCCACTCTGTTTACCCTTTTGTAGCATAAAAAAGCCAAAAAAAGCCCATCTAAGTCCTTGTGTAGTGGTTGTGGGACAGATAAGGACAGTTCAGGAAAACCCTGGGCCCTCCTTGCATTAGTTAGTTCCCTCCCCTCTATTAAAAACCCTCCTACTTCAGAAAGGGGCAGAATTACATCAGTTAAAGCCAATAGAACCCTAACTGCAAAAATCCTGGACGTACCTTGTGGTTTATGACATGGACTGCAAGTACAAAAGACCAAAACCTTGTCCATAAATGACCTATGATGGAGATTGGGTTGTTATGATATAATTAATACATGTCAACATACATGCATACAATTAAAAACCTAGGAATCAGCATTTAATGCAAATACAGAAATAAATGGAAGTTGTAGGACCAGCCTGCACTAGGGGCTTTCTGGAGGTGGATAGGGCATGAAAACGACAAGGGACTTGAGATGGTTAGTCAAGAGCAACTTTATTAACTACAATACAGCTTTAAGTACAATCTTAGGCAGGAGGCATATCCAGGCACCACAACAAAGCTAGAGTTTACTATTATTACTAGATAACAGTTAGGCACATATATTTTCTCCTCATTATAGACTTCTCCCCCAGCCACCTGGTCAGTGTGTTCGTTCCCATAATCTTTGGCATGCAAGGTTTTCCTTGCGGTTCTCATCAAGGTGTTCCTTGGTTTGAGAACTGTTTCAGAGCGGGTGTCACACATGTCCTGTTCTTCCTACAGAAGTGGCTAACCAAGACCATCCAAACCACTTCCCAGAAGAAACAACCCTCGCAAAGGAGTCCAAGACCGTTATTAATCCATGCTCCACAGTTCCATAGGGTTTTCTCCATTTGAGGAGACAGATCCACTTCTCTTTTTGAAGTGAACTTTTCTTTCCCGATCCCGGAGCCCCTACTCACTAGCACGTCTGG
>NW_006408740.1:2405875-2418216 GCF_000296735.1 Chrysochloris asiatica
TTTCTCCACGGAACAGCTAGTAGTTTCGAACTGCTGACTTTAAGGTTCACAGCCCAATATGTAACCACTACGCTACCAGAGCTCCTTACTTCCATGAGTGTTGATGGTTAATCCAAGCAAAATGAAGTCTTTGACAACTGCAATCTTTTTTCCATTTCTATGGATGTTATTTATTGATCCAGTGGTGAGGATTTTAGTTTTCTTTACATTGAAGTGTAGCCCATACCAAAGGCTATGGTCTTTTATTATTATTTCATTTTTATGTTGCAGATATTTTAGTGTATCTGGAAGTGTTTCTTTCTTTTAAAAATGTTTTTATTGTGGATTGAGTTAAAGTTTACTGGGCAGATCATCAATTTTACCTTCACCAAATCATGCACCTTGTTTCATTACAATGATTATAATCCCCTCCACATACCGTCAGTTAACAGTATTTCTCCCTATTCATTTTAGTTCTTTTTAAAAATTCTTTTTTAAACACTTAGGCATATATAATAATTAACACCACCAAAGGGCACATTCTGCAAGTCTGCCTCCTGACCGCCAGCTCTTAGTCCCTCTCTTCCAATGAATCTAGAGTCCTCAGCTGCTCTCTCTCTCCATGTCCCCATCTCTGATATCACTGCTTCTCTGGACGAGGTCTCACATTCTTCTCCCTTGATGATTCTAGGGCCCTTTGTTTCTGAACTGTAAGGTTAACCCCTCCCCTGTTTTGCTACAAAACTTCTACCTTTATAGTTGTGACAGTCACAATTAGTCATGATAATAATTACTCATTATTGAATCATAAGAATCTTATCCCCATCTCTTTTCACCAGACCCATCTGGAAAAGATGAAAACTATTCAGTGGGGACTCTTTTTTCCCCCACACACTATTAAACTAAAATATCCCTGGAAACCTTGTGAGCCAGTCACTTTGTGCGTTTATCACCCCCTCATTTTAGGTAGCCAATGTCTAAGTTGCCCATCACTATCTCCGCTGTGTACAGAGGGGATAGCATTGATACTTGATATAAAGACTCCTTCCTGTTCTGTTGGTATTTCGAGTTACTACTTCCATGAGTATAGGTCAAGTTCATCAAATTGTAGCAATTTACCCTAATTTTCTTTATCAAAACTTGTTTTGTTAATCTTTTTTTTAAAATTTTCTGTAGTTGAGTTCTGATTATCAAGCCATCAAAGCTAAGTCAAATAGGCACTATCTACAATTTTGGGTGCTTTTGTGCTCCCCCTCTCACTTCATATTAGCTGGATGCTTCACTCTCAGCTATAACCCTCCGTGGCTATATCCTTGTCTATAGGCTCAGGTGTCCCAAGGTCTCACCACATTTTGGACCAACCAGCCCTTCCTCTTCTCTCTTTCATCTCCAGGTTAACGGGAGTCTGTGGAATGTGGTTGAACTCAGTCCATTTCTTAATTGCTTTCTTTTCCTCTCTTCCACTCACCAGTAGAGCAATGTGGTTGTCAGCAAGCTTACATTTCTGCTCATGTGTTCTCTTTGAGTTTAAGTCTTAGAGGGGGGTTTGTCCTGAAGGAACTTGATTGCTTTCCTTGATGGCTTCCCAGTGAACAACTTGCTTATTCTTGTAGTAGCCAGACATACTGCCATTTTTGTTTTGGGTTTTTCCTGTTGATCTTTCTTTGAGGATGTATCTTCTGTCACTCTAGCTGTTCTAGTCTGGTTTGCTTGTCCGTTCTAGTAGGAATGTCCCACCTCAGAAAGTTCTGGATGGGGCTCAGGTTTCCACCTAAGGTCCTAAACACTGCAAAGGCTTTGCAGGAGGCCTATTCACTGGACAAGTTGTAGAACCCATTTTAGGTATTCCAATCCGTTATAAGCTGAAGATGGGTTTACAATCTTTCTGTAATAATGTTTCCCAACATTCCTTTCTATCCAACTCAAGTGTCCATTTTACAATAGTAAGCAAGGAAAACCAATATACACGACAGCCAAGCATCTTAGTATTATTTCCCCTCTTCAAACTATGCCTTGATCCCTGTATCTCAGAGTCCTGTTATTCCAAGGTTGAGCTTGCATCACTGTTTACCACTGTCCCATTTAGCCCATGCAAACCTGCTCAGTGTTCCCTTATCTACCTTGTTCTTCCATCCCCTCCCCCGTCTTGTGTATTGCCCTCCCCAACACCTGAACTATGGTGTGGCTGTCCCTACCCTATGCTCTACCGTTGCCTCCCTCCACGTTCCCCCAAACCTCCCCTCCAACCCCACTAGTAACCAACAATTTTTTTTTTTTCATTTTAGTATAGGTATCTTTTCTTAAGCTTTTACAATAATGATCTTATGCAATATTTGTCCTTTTGTGACTGATGAATTTCACTCAGCATAATGTCCTCAAGGTTCATCCATGTTATGTGATGGCTAACGGCTTCCTTGTTATTCTTCAAGTAGCATAATATTCCATTGTGTGGATGTACCAAAGTTTGTTTATCCATTCTTCCATTGATGGTCACTTAGACTATCTCCATCTTTTTGCTATTGTGAATAATGCTGCTATGAGCATTGGTGTGCATATATCTACTCGTGTTATGGCTTGTATTTCTTGTGGATATATATCAAGTAGAGGAATTACTGGATCATATGGTATTTATATTTCCAACTTTCTGAGGAGGTGCCATACTGTTTTTCAGAGTGGTTGGACCATTTTGCATTCCCACCAGCAATGTAGGAGGGTCCCAGTCTCTTCACATCCTCACCAGCATTTATTATCCTCTGAATTTTAGAACTTTCCTGTTTTTACTGGTGTGAGATGATATCTCATTGTTGTTTTGATTTGCAAAACTCTGTGCAGGGTTTCTATGAGTCAGAATTGACTCTACAGCACATAACAACAATAACAATGACTAATGATCGTGAAAATTTCTTCGTATGTTTGTTGACTGCCCGAATGTCTTCTTTGGTGAAGTGACTGTTCATGTCCTGTGTCCATTTTAAATTGGGTTGTCTTTTTCTTGTAGAAGTGTTATAGTTTCCTATAGATTTTAGAAATTAGTCTCTTGTCTGATAGTCATTGCAAAAGATTTTTTTTCCCATTCTGTGGGTTCCCTTTTCACTCTTTTGGTGAAATCTTTGATGCATACAAGTTTCTAATTTTTACAACATCCCAAGCATCTATTTTGTTTTCTTTTGCTTGTGTAATTTTTGCAATGTTTCGTACTCTGTGTGTGCCCAGGATTAGAGAGAGTCCTTATATTTGTCCCTATTTTTACATTGATGACCTTTATAATTCTGGGATTCACGTGTAGGTCTTTAATCCATGCTGAGATGGTCTTTGTATATGGCATGAGGTAAAGGTCTTGTTTCAATCTTTTCATATTGATTTCCAGTTCTGCCAGCACCATCTGTTGAAGAGACTATGTCTTCCCCATTCAATGTACCTTTGTCAAAGATCAGTTGGCTGTATGTGGATGAATTAATTTTTGAATTCTCAATTCTGTTCCATTGATCTATGTATCTATCATTGTACAAGTACCAGGCTGTTTTGGTCACTGAAAACATGTAGTAAAATTTTAAATCAGGGAGTGAGAGGCCTCCAACTTTGTTGTTCTTCTTAAGCAGTGCTTTGCTTATCCTGGATCTCTTTCCTTTTCATATGAAGTTTGTAATTGTTTTTTCCATCTCAAATAATGTCATTGGACTATGGATTAGGATTGTGTTATATGTGTAGATTGCTTTGGGCAGTATTGACATTTTCATAATGTTAAATCTTCCTATCCAGGAGCATGGTATATTCTTCCATTTTTGTAAGTCTGTTTTCATTTCTTGTAGTAGTAATTGTAGTTTTGTTTGTATAGGTCCTTTGTTTCTCTAGTTACTTTTATTCCTAAATATTTCATCCTTTGGATAGCTATGGTATTGCTTTTCTAATTTTATTTTCAGTGTTGTCATTCATTAGTGTAGAAGAATCCAACTGCTTTTTGTATGTTGATGTTGTACCCTGCCAATGAGTTTCAGTATTGTTTTGCTGACTCTTTGGGGTTTTCTGTGTATAGTATCATATCATCTGCAAATAGAGAGGGTTTTGCTTCCTCTTTACCAATTTGTTGTTGTTGTTGCTGTTGTTAAGTGCCGTTGAGTCGGTTCCGACCCATAGCGACCCTGTACAGGGTTTCCGAGGCTATAAATCTTTACGGGAGCAGAACACCTCATCTTTCTCCCGTGGAGTGGCTGGTAGTTTCAAACTGCTGGCCTTAAGGTTCGCAGCCCGATTTGTAACCACTACGCTTTACCAATTTGGATGCCTTTAATTTCCCTATCTTGCCTTATAGCTTTGGATAAGACTTCCAAAACAATATTGAACAGGAGTGGTGATAAAGGGATTCCTTGTCTGGTACTTGTTTACAAGGGGAAGTCTTTCAGTTTCTCTCCATTAAGAGTGATGTTAGCTGTTGGTTTTGTGTATATGCTCTTAATTATGTTGAGGAATTTCCCTTCAATTACTACTTTGTTGAATGTTTTTTATCAGGAATGGATATTGGATTTTGTCAAATGCCTTTTCTGCATCAATCGATATGGTTATGTGGTTCTTCTCCTTTTTTAGATGGTGGATTATGTTGATTGTTTTTTTTAATGTTGAACCATCTTTGCATCCCTGATATGAATCTCACTTGGTCATGATGTGTTATTTTTTTTTGATGTGCTGTTGAATTCTGTTGGCTAGGATTTTGTTGAGATTTTTTGCATCTATGTTCATGAGGGATATTGGTCTATAATTTTCCTTCTTAGTGTTGTCCTTCCCTGGTTTTGGTATGAGGCTTATGCTTGCTTCATAGAATGTATTGGAAGTTTTCTATTCTCTTCTACATTCTGGAATAAGTTGAGTAGAATTGGTGACTGCTCTTCCCTGAATGTTTGGTAAAACTCACCAGTGAAGCCATCTGGACATGGACTTTTTTTGGTTGGGAATGTTTTGATGCCCTGGTCAATTTCTTCCTTTTTTATAGGTCTGTTCAAATTTTCTACTTCACTTTAGAAAAGGCAGGTCATGCTTTTCTAAAAATGTGTCCTTCTCCTCTAGGTTTTCAAATTTAGTGGAGTACAACTCTTCATAATTTTCTGTTATTATCCTTTTTATTTCTGTTGATTCTGTTGTGGTATCACCTATATGGTTTCTTATGCCTGTTATTTATGTCTTCTCCCTTTTTTCTTTTGTTAGGTTTGTCAATCGTTTGTTGATTTTAATTAATTCTTTCAAAGAATCAGCTTCTTGTCCTGTTAATTCTTTCTATAGATTTTTTGTTTTCTGTCTTGTTTATTTCTGCTCTAACCTTTATTATTTCCTTTCTTCTGTTGAACGTAGGTTTACTTTACTGGTCTGTTTCTAGTTGTTGGAGATGCTTCATTAATGTGTTAATTTTGGTTCTTTCTTCTTTTTGAATGTGTGCCTTTATTGCAATAAACTGTCCTCTAAGTGCTGCTTTTGTTGTGTCCCAAAGATTATGGTATGCTTTGTTTTCATTCTCATTTGTGTCTTGAAGCTATGTGAATTGACATTTTATTTCTTCTACTACCCAGTTGCTTTTGAGCAGAGTGTTATTCAGTTTCCATGTCTTTGACTTTATTTCCTTGGTCTTCCTATTGTTGGCTTCTAATTTGATAGCATTGTGGTCTGAGAAAATGCTTTGTAGTATTTTGATGTTTGTAAATTTATGGAGGCTTTTTTTTTGTGTGGCCTAACACATCGTCTATTATGGAGAATGTTCCATGCACACTGGAAAAGAATGTTTATTGTGCTGTTGTTGGGTTGAATGCTCTGTATACATCTATTAGGTCCAGTTGGCTGATTGTGTTGTTTAGTTCCTCTGTGTCTTGGTTGAGTTTCTTTCTGGTTGTTCTATCCATTTTTGAAAGTGGTGTATTAAAATCGCCCAATATTATTGTAGATTTGTCTATTTCTTTCTTCAGATCTATTAGAGATTGCTTTATGTATTTTGGAGCTCTTTCATTGGGAGCATAGCTATTTATTATGGTTATGTCATCGTGTTCAATTGTCCCTTTAATCATGAGACAATGTCCATCTTTATGTATTATGCTGATTTTTGCCTTAAAGTTTTTATTATCAGAGATTAGTATTGCCACTCCTGCTCGTTTTTTTTATTGCAATTAGCTTGGTATATTTTTTTCCATCTTTTGACTTTTAGTCTGTTTTTGTCTCTGTGTGTAAGGTGTGTCTACTGCAGAGAGCATATTGAAGGATCTTGTTTTCTTATCCATTCTGTCACTCTCCAACTCTTAACTGGTGCATTTAATCCATTTACATTCAGTGTACTTATCGATAGGTATTAATTTATTGTCATTATGTTTGTTTTTTTGTGGTCCTGCTAGCTTCTTTGTTCTGCATGTCTTCCTGTGCTGAGTTCATGGGTTTTTTTTTTTGTGTGTGTGTTCTTTCTTGTGAATTTCCTTATAGTTTTAATGTTTCCATGTTCTTGGATTTTCATATTCTTGGTATGCAGTGAAGTGTTAATTTTCTTTGAGGTTACCTTATATTCCATTAACTTTTCCCTTTATTTAAGACACTCTATTTTATCCTGTAATCTGCCTGATCTTCTCACCACCTGGATCTCTGTTCCTACATGTTTATCTTCTTTCATGTTGTACTTGTTTTTGTCATCAACTGACCTCTGAATTTATTCTTATAGTTTTGTTTTTTCTCGACTCTTCCATTTGTTGATTGAGTTCTGGGTGGTACTGCCACGTATGTCAATCTCTGATTGTTGTCTGTTCTTGTTGGTTCTCAGTCCACAAAACTCCCTTTAGAATGTTTTGCAGTGCAGGGTTGGCATTGGAAAAATCCCTTAGCTTATATTTATCATGGAATGTTTTCATTACACTGTCATATTTAATTGACAGCTTTGCTGGGTAGAGGTTGGCAGGTTTTTTTCTTCTAGGATTTTATATATATCTCCCCATTGCCTTCTTGCCTGCATGGTTTCTGCTGAGAGATCCGAGCTTAATCTGACTTGCTTGCCTTTGTATGTAACACTTCTCTTTCCCCTAGGTGCTTTCAGGATTGTCTCCTTATCTTTGATTTTGGAGAACTTGATTATGATATGTCTTGGTGGTTTTCTTTTGGTGTCTATCCTTCCTGGGGTTCATTGAGCTTCTTGAATTTTATATTTTTACTTTTCAGGATGTTAAAGAAATTTTCTTCCAGAATCTCTTGAACTATCTTCTCTGTGGACTTGTGTGATTCTTCTCAGGACTAGAGGGGACTAGAGGCAACCCCTCTTGTCACCAGAATGGAGGTGTACAGACAGCAAGAGAAGAGACCAGTGAACAGCTTAAAAAAAAAAAAAAGAATGTCCATGCCTTTATCTCCGAGGTTCCATCAGGTGTCAGCCCATGATAGTGCTGATCCTTTCCCTGCTTGGTCTCATCCAAGACAGTGGCCCTGGGAGTGGCTGATTCTGGTGAATTTGACAGCATGACATTTCTTGCTTCCACTACAAATTCCACTGGCTATAAGCCTTGAAACTTTAAAAATATTCCTATATATGTGGTTCAGAGTTCTGGAACTGTCCCTTGAACCTGCTTCATCTGGTATTCTGTGTTATTGCTGACAAAGATCCTCCTTGGATTTCTACCCTATCCACCATCAAGCCCTACCTCCAGCTAGGCTATGGTCTTTGATCTTCCTTAGTAAGTATTTTAAATCCTCTTTGCTTTCAGCAAGCAAGTTTGTATCATCTGCATATCACAGGTTGTTAATAAATCTTCCTCCAATCCTGATGCCATGTTTTCTTGGATTATTTGCTCAACATACAGATTGAATAAGTATGGTGAAAGAATAGCATCTCCCAGTGCACACCTTTCCTAATTTTAAAATCATTCCGTGTTCCCTTGTTCTTTTCAAATAACTGTCTCTCTTGGTCTATGTACAGATTCCTCATGAGCACAATTAAGTGTTCTGGAATACTCATCCCCACAATGCTGTCCATAGTTTGTAATGATCCACACAATTGAAAGCTTTTGCACAGTCAATAAAGCACATGTAAACATCTTTCTGGTGTTTTCTGCTTTTAGCAGATCCATTTGATGTCAGCAATAATATCCTGCGTTTCACATCCTCTTCTGAATCCAGCTTGAACCTCTGCAAGTTCCCTGTCAATGCATGGTTGCAGTCATTTTTCAATTATCTTTAGCAAAATTTTGATTGCATGGGATACTAATGACATTATCTGATGGTTTCCGCATTTTGCTGTGTCACTTCTTTTTGGAATGGGTACAAACATACATCTCTTCCAGTCATTTGGCCAGGTAGCTATCTTCCAAATTTCTTGGCATAGATGAGTGAGTGCCTCTAGTGCTGTGCCAGTTGGTTGAAATATTTCAATTTGTATTCCATCAATTCCCACAGACCTGTTCTTTGCCAATGTCATCAATGCACCTTGGACTTCCTCTTTCAGTATCATTGGCTTTTGATCACATGTTACCTCTTGAAAAGGTTGGACATCAGCCATCTCTTTCTGGCACTGTGACTCTGTGTATTCCTGACATCTTCTTTTGATGCTTTCTGTATCATTCAATATTTTGACCATAGAATCCTTCAATATTGCAAGTCGAGGCTTGGAAATTTTTTTTTTTTTCCAGTTTTCCCAGCTTGAAAAATGTTCACTGCGTTCTTCCCTTTTGGTTTTCTAACTCCAAGTCTTTATACATTTCATTGTAATATTTGACTTTGTCTTTTTGAGCTGCCGATAGAATTTTTCTGTTTAGCTCTTTTGCCTCCTCATTTCTTCCATTTGCTTTAGCATCTCTATGCTGGAGAGCAAGTTTCAGAATCTTTTATGACATCTGTTTGGTCTTTTCCTTCTTTTTTGTCTTCTTAATAACCTTTTGCTCTCTTCCTGTATGATGTTCTTGATCTCATCCCATAATAATTCTGATCTTTGGTCTTTAGTATCTAATGTATCAAATCTCTTCTTTAGATGATCTCTAAATTCAGGTGGGATGTGTTCAAGGTCATATTTTGGCTCTCGTGGAATTGTCTTAATTTTCTTCAACTTCAGGCTGAACTTGCATATTAGCAATTGGTGCTCTGTTCCACAGTCTGTTCCTGGCCATGTTTGGCTGATAATATGGAGGTTTTTCAATATCTATTTCCATAGATGTAGTCAATTAGATTTCTGTGATTTGGCCTGAAGAAAATAAACCCTGCTATGAACTTAATTGCAGAGGTAGCTAATATTGAACCTCTTACCTCCTAGTCCCATAGGAGAAGCTTTGGAACTGGGCCAGACAAAGTTGAGTGAGCTAGCTGAGAGAATGAAAAATGAAAAACTTTTATGGAGATCTGACAATGTAGCTTTTTTCTTTTCTTTCTTTTTTGTCCTTTGAAAGGGTCAGCCTACATAGTAATAATAAAACAAGTCAAGTCAGGTGGCTAAGTAGCAACCTTCCAATATAATGATTACACATTGGTACTTCACCTCACAGCACTTTTGGGGAGAGATGTTATTACTAATACAATTTACTTCTTAAGACCTTTTTTCTTTCTTTCTTTCCATTTGAAAGATGCAGCTCTGGGCCTTCTGAGGTGCTACCTGACTGATTGTTGATCAGGGACCCCTTTCCAAAACTGACACCAATATCCTGTGCTGAGGATGGGTTGTTCCAACTGGTCTCAGGTTTGGCTTTGTCACTATGTATGGTTTTGGGAGCCCCCAAGATTTTGTTCCTGTTTGTCACCAACAACAGACAAAGTCTTACATTGACTCATTTTCCTCCTGTATTTCCTTTGAAGGACCAACTTTTCATGGTACTGGTCCTGATTGTTTTCATAGTGTTCATATCTGCATTTTTGCACATGTTGTTGTTGTTGTTGTTAAGTGCCGTTGGGTTAGTTCTGACCCATAGTGACCCTGCATAGGGTTTCTGAGGAGCAGCTGGTGAGCTTGAACCACCAACCTTGTAGTCAAAACCAACTTTGAAATCCAGCACACTAACCCAAGCACTACACCAGAACTCCAGAGAGAAATAATCTCAGCACTAATCATAATAAATATTGTATTAAAATGTCAAAAAAAGAGAAAAACCCTAGCCAATAGAATCCAACAACATATCAAAAAATAATAATACCTCATGACCAAGTGGGATTCACATCAGGCATCCAAGGATGGTGTAATATTAAAAAAACAACATAATGTATTACATAAAACAAACAAACAAAAAACATGATAATTTTAATTGATGTAGAAAATGCATTTCAAAAATTCAACACCCATTCCTGTTAAAAATGCCCAACAGAATAGTAATATAAGGGAAATTATTCAGCAATATTAAGGTCACATATACAAAATTAATGAGCTCCTGGTATGGCACTGTATGATAAGCATTGAACTACAGATCACAAGGTCAGCAGTTCAAACCCACAAGCTGTTCCTTGAAAACCATATATAGGGTCGTTATAAGTTGGAAATGACTTGACAGTACCTAAATAGCAATGACCAATAATAGTCTTAATAGGCAGAAACTAACGGCCAACAGCCACCACTTGTCTGTCAGTTTGTTGTACTGTGGAGGCTTGACTATTACTGTGATGCTAGAAGTTATGCACCCAATATTTAAAACTCTAGCAGGGCCACCCATGGTGGACAGTTTTCAGCAGTTTCCAGACTAAGATGGACTAAGAAGGAGAAGCGGACTATTTTTGAATGTTTAGCCACTGAAAACCTTATGAGTAACAGTGGAACGTTGTCAGATATAGTGCCTTAAGATGAAACATTATGGTTAGTTCTAGACTATTGTCAGCTATAGTGCCTAAACATGAGCCCCTCAGGTTGGAAGGCACACAAAATGTGACTGTGGAAGAGCTGCCTTTTCAAAGTAGAATTGACTATGATGACGCAAATAGAGTAAACCATTCGGGACCTTCATTTGCTAGAGGGGCACAACTCAAAAGAGGAGAAAAACTACAAACATCCATTAACAGTCAGAATATTGAATGTATGAAGTATGTATCTAGGAAAATTGGAAGTTGTCAAAAATTAAATGGAATGCATGAACACTGATATCCTATGCATGAGTGAGCTGAAATGGACTGGTAATGGCCATTATGTATCAGATAATCATATAGTTCATTATAGTGCTGTTGTTGTGTGCCATGGAGTCGGTCCTCACTCATAGCAACCCTGTACAGGGTTTCCGAGGCTGTAAATCTTTACGGGAGCAGAAAGTCTTGTCTTTCTCCTGTTAAACAGCTGGTAGTTTCAAACTGCTGACCCTGAGGTTAGCAACCCGATTCATAACCACAATGCTATACTAAGTATGACAAACTAAAGGGGAATGGTGGAGGCGGGGCTTGATGGCAGCTAAGGTGGAGGTGCAGCAAAGTTCGCTGTCAGCAATAACACAGAATACCAAACAAAGCAAGACCCAGGGCAGAGCTCCAAAACTTGGAACCACAGAGATAAGAATATTTTAAAGGTTTGAAGGCTTATAGCTTATGGAGTTTGGAGCTGAAGTAAAAAATCGTGTACTTTTGAATCTGCCCGAGCCAACATCCTGGGCGAGACCAAGTGGCAAGGTGAAACAGGGGGAGCAGAAACACCAAGGAAAAAAGCCACAGGAACCTTGGGACAAAGGTGGACAATATACTTTGTCAGTTTTGCCTTGTTCTGATTTTCTTTTTTTCTTTGGTATCTGGTAATTGGTGCACTCACTGTTTGCCCACCTCCATCTGGTGAATAGAGGGCGAGCCTGAGTCGAGTGGCCACCCCCCACCATCACTGCTGGTGGGTTCTTCTGCCACGAATGTGCACAGAAACTCAGCCCAAGTGGAGACCCTGGAATTTTATTATCTGTTTCTATTTTGTTCTGTTTTTTATCACGGGAAAGAGAAGGAGAGGGCTGAAGGGAGGGAAAGAAAGTTTAAAGGCAAAACAGGCCAAAGGTTGGATTGAAGTCTGAGGTATAGCATAACAACCAACACTGGCAATTTGGAATCTCTCGGGCAGCTTTGAAGGCAGGAACTTAGGACATTAAAGTCATAGTCATATTAAGCTACAGATTAAAAAAAAAAATTTTTTTTTCCCCTTCTTTTTCTTCTCTCCCTCCTCTCCCTTTTCTGTGATCAGAGACTGCAATATTCAGTCTTGTTTTTGTTGGTGCTGATTTTCAGTCTTTTTTCTTCCTTCTCTCATTTTAATTTTTTAAACTGGTGTTGTTTTGCTATTATATGCACCCCCCTTCTGCCTTTGGAGGACTCTTTGTCTCCCTATAGTACACAAGAAGAGTAAGCAACTGCTGCCATATAGCCAAGCTACAATCACATTCTATACAACACCAAAACCCAGGCAAGAGCCAATACCAACTGCCATA